>NC_056733.1:1556229119-1556329119 GCF_019279795.1 Protopterus annectens
GCTGAAGCTGCTGGCATTTCAAATGAGGGAAGGTCTGATGTTCAGCAGCCTTTGCAGTTACAACAACTCCCAGGGCTTATGGGGCATCCTTCACTTAAAGACTGGTTGACATCTTCAGCTGGTTTGAATTTCGTTGGGAATGTACAAGAAATAGGAAGCCCAGCTGGGGAAGTAACCATCATGCTGGACCTTTTGTATAGGTTAGACCACGATATGTTAAAATATAAAAAACTTTGTCTAGAAATCGAATATTTTCAGGAGTGTATCAAATTGGAGATGGTTCCTAAAGGCCTTCAAATATGACAATTTCCTACTGGACTGGTTTCAGAGTCTCAATTTCATTTAGGTCTGGTAAAGATGTTTAATCAACAAGGGCTACAATTACTTGGTGTCATTTGTAACCATTACAATATTATGTCAGAAGAACTAATGGTAACTATATCCTCACTTGACAGCCAGATAAAATCTCATGTCGACTTCGATAGATACAAATATGAGTATCATCATATTTTTAAGAGCATCGATCAGCATATGGTTAAAATTAAAACAACAAAAATTAAAAAACATGAAAGAGGCCGCCTTCAGTATTGGGAAGGCACTGCCTATCCACTCCCTCCTCCCTCTCAATCTTGGTTTCCTAGACGAGGATTGGTTAATCACGATTCACGTATTAGGGAGGAACCAGTGAAAAACCACGCAATGCCATCTGTACCCAAAAACATAAATCTAAATACTCCAGGGACTTCAGAAGAGTCTAATGTGGTAAGAAGAAGTGACCGCATCAAAAATCAAAATCAGAACCGCTGTTTAAATAACTGTGGAATGAATGGAGAAAACAACCGTGGAATGAATGGACAGAATGGACTAAATAACCAACAAATGACTGGTCATTCAGGGCAGGGTTTTCTGAAGGGCAAAGCACACCAGTTTTGCAACAACCAGAGGAAGAACAACAACAGAAGGTAACCCCTACCTCATCTTGTAGCAGAGACTTAGTTATTGTTAAAAATAGCCAAGGAGACTTTTCTATTTATAATTATTCATCATTTAATGTTTCTGTCGAACTGGCTGATGTTTTGGCAAAAGGTCTAAGTTTTGTTCCAAATACTAAAATGAATATTGCTAGCTCAATATGTGATTTAAAGTTATTAGTCAGGAAATTCAATTTACACCAAATGTTGGGCTCTCAGTCGTATGGCTATAATCAATTTTAGCTATCTAGTTGCTTTAATCCACCTCTGCATCATATGTTACAACTATTTGAAAAAGTCTGTGAACTTGATTTAAGAATGTTGTCTAAAACTGACAGAAAACAGTCTTATAATTTAAATAAGTATGAAAAGGATGTATTTAATTCTCTCTGTGCAGCTAAGGTACAGGTAGCAAACCAGATAAAGGAGGGGGCCTAGTAATCATGGATTTAGATAATTACGAACATAGAATTCAATATATATTGAATTCAGAAGTATATTCAGAAGCATCTCTTCATGAATACAATGTGGCTAACCAGCGAAAAAAAATTATATCAATGATTTATATATAGAGGACAAGATTGATGTGCAAGTCTTTAATTATCTACAAGTGTTGTCAACCTTTTGTTTGGTGTACCTGAGCTCCATAAAGACATTCAAAATCCCCCACTTCGACCGATAGTTGATGGTAAACAGGCTTCAACATATGCCTGTGCTAAGTTTGTTGACACCTTCCTAAAAAAGTATGTAATGATGGAAAATGTAATTTCCAAAGACTCCTGGTCATTTTTGGATAGGCTTAATAATGTGAAGTTTAATATGGCCCTTAATTTTCTTACAGTAGATGTTGAGGACATTTATACATGTATTCCTCATGACCAAGGTATAGAGTGGGTCAGTGCTAGAATGAGGAGTTTCGAAGCCCCAACCACGGAGATTTTACTGGCAGAAGAGTTATTAGACATTTCTCTCTTTTCCCCTCCATTGGAACTTCCTTATTTCTGTTTTCTAAAAAAAAAAAAAAGTGTATTATATTGTTTCCTCTATTGCAAGCTTCCTAACGGTTTTTACATTGGAATGTTTACTTTCTCTAGTCGGTATCTTCTGTAATGTTTACCACCAGTTTGGTTCTACCAGAAATTGTATGCTGTAACAGTATAATTGTTGTAAATATTGTAATCTAAAACCTATTGTAACCTTGTTTATGGAGCTTTTCTCCCCAGGACTCCATTGAAAATGGGTTCATCTTGGCCCAATGGACTATCCTGGGAAACCAACTGCAAATAACTAAATAAATAAATAAATAGACATCATTTTGAGCAATAATTATATAGTCTTTAATAAAACTTATTTATTGCAGACCAAGGGGGTAGCGATGGGCTCCCCCTGTGGATCTAGTTATGCAAATATGGTTATGTCACATTGGGAACATAATTTTATTATGGCCAATGAGGAAATAAATAATACTATTAAATGTTACATAAGATTTCTAGATGATATTTTTATGTTGATAGAAGGCAATGATATTAGAGCCAAAGAATTGGTGTAGTATTTTAATAAAACATCAGAATTTCTGCAGTTTACTTAAACTTCTCATGAACATCATATTTCATATTTAGATGTTGACTTGTCTAAAAATTACACAAATAATAGTTTGGAAACAAAAATATTTCAGAAATCTACTTATTCCAACACCTTTTTGCACCATACTAGCGCACATCCTAAATATCAAAAATGCTCATTTGTGAAAGGACAGCTAGTATGAGCTGAACATGTGGTGACTGCTGACCAAGATTTTATAAGTTAATGTTTCAATCTTAAAACTATGCTTCTTCAAAGGGGTTACCCCCTAGAGCTCTTAGATGAATTAATAGAGGAAGTAAGAATAAAGGAACTTAATGGGGTTTATAAACTGATTTTGAGACAAAATAGAAATGTAGGAATTGATATAGACAAGGTGGTAGGTAATGAAGAAATAATACCAGTCCTAAAAAAGGCACCCAAGGTCAAAATTATAATTTAGCATATATTACGACATTTACCGCAGATTCTTATTATATTAAAAATATTATATGTAAGAATTGGAACCTGTTGGCAGAGGATCTTAATTTATATACTAAGTTAGGTGAAGTTCCTATGTTTGTCTATCGTAAAGGATACAACTTTAAAAGCCTCTTGAAAGAATGAAATATGACTACAGTACTTATGTAGGTATGATGCAATGTGGCAATTGTCCATATTGCAAGTATATAGTGGAAGGTGCTAGTGTAATTGTGAATAATTTTATGATAACCAATAAGATGAAGTACAATTGTAACTCAAAAGGTGTGGTCTATTTAGCTAAATGCCAGTTATGTTCATCGTTTTATATTGGCAAAACAGACCGCCACTTAAGGGATAGAATATATGAGCACCTTTATAGCATAGATAGACATAAAATTGATAATGATCTAGCAAAGCATACGGCATTGTTCCCTTTACATAAATTTAAGTTTAGAGTGATAGACCAAGTTTTTAATAATTTTAGAGGTGGTCCTTGTTCATTATGGTTAGAAAGATTGGAGCTCTTTTGGCAATTAAAGCTGAATGCTCATTGTCACCCTGGCCTTAATGATAAATGCACAATAACATTTATTAAAACTAAAAAGTTTGGATAGAAAAAGGTATATGGTATGCTGTTTTTTATATGCATATATGTGTGTGTGTGTGTATTTATATATATATATATATATATATATATATATATATATATATATATATATATATATATAGATATGTATATATATATATATATATATATATATATATATATATATATATATGCACATGTATATAATTCAAAAATAAAATATATAAAAAAAGGGTATTCATTGTTATAATATTATAACAAAGATTTAGAAGATCACACTGAAAAACCAATCAGAAAAAAAACAAATGAAAACTCCAGCCAAGCTAGAAATTCCAATGAGTGACCTCCCAAACCTCCTGTAACAGAGGCACATGGGATATATATACAAATGATCCTTATGAACATCAGATGTTTCAGCTATATGACGATTCTGATTACCCTTGACTTTTACATTTGAAGTCATTTTAACGGACAATTTCAGGCCAATAAAGCCATTGCATATTTCGGCATTGTTATGACCTTGTCAGCATAGCTTAAGCAGGGCGTTTGACTAAGCATAAGAAACAGAGGGTTGTTATAGCCAGCTAATGTCCATTATCATTAAGATGACTGCAAAATATCCCAAATAACAAATTAAAACAAAACATTAGAAAGTCACACTGAAAAACCTATCAGAAAAAACTAAATGAAAACTCCAGCCAAGCTAGAAATTCCAATGAGTGACCTTCCAAACCTCCTGTAACAGAGGCACATAGGATATATGCAAATGACCCTTATGAACATCAGGTGTTTCAGCTATATGGAGATGCTGATTGCCTATGACTTTTACATTTGAAGTAATTTTAATGGACAATTTCAGTCTAACAAAACCAAACACCACTAGCTATGGATATGCATATTGCAGCCTTGTCAGCATAAGATAAGCAGGGTGTTTGAATAAGCATCAGAAACACAGGGTTGTTATACCCAGCTGATGTCCATTAAAATTAGGGTGACTGCTAAATATCCCAAATAACAAATTAAAACAAAGAGATAGAAGGTCACACTGAAAAACCAATCAGAAAAAAACTAAATGAAAACTCCAGTCAAGCTAGAAATTCCAATGAGTGACCTCCCAAACCTCCTGTAACAGAGGCACATGGGATATATGCAAATATATGCAAACGACCCTTATGAACATCAGTTGTTTCAGCTATATGGCGATTCTGATTGCCCATGACTTTTACATTTGAAGTAATTAATGTAAATAATGAAAATATTTTTATTCAATGAATTATTAGAGTGGCTAAAATGTTTTTATCTGTATATAAATGAGTGTGAGGTTTATTTATAGATAATGAATGTTATTTGTCTTGGTTCCTGTGTTTCTCCATTTTCCTTGTTTGGTCAGGGGGAAGTTTCTTTACTCACCAGTGAGAGTGGGGAGTACTGAGCTGCCTGTTTGTCTTCAGAGGAGTGGTTTAAGGCAGTAACTTGTAGTTTATTGGTCATTTTGGGCCATTTCCTGTCTTTTCCAGCCCCTTGATATAAAGCACGCTTTGGTGGGCTTTTCTGGCTATAGAAAACTCAGCACAGCTCCTTGTGGTATCCAGCAGAGTTCCTAGAGCAGCAGAGACCAGAAAAGACAAGCTTTCCAGATTCTAAGTATTTTTTCTGCATTTTTGACTTTTTAAGCCTTTCGGCAACTATTTCTGCCTGTTTTATTCAGTTATTACCTGTTTTTACTGTTTTTAATAGCTTGAATTGTTTGTTGCACTTCCTTGTTTAAGTTTTGCTTAAAAGTTAAACAACAGGCTAATACACTCAAGTGTACTAGCTTTTGATAGCAATTAGTCGAAAAACACAGCATTTATTGTATTTTCTGCCTATCTGAAAAAAAAACTTGAAAAAAACACAAAAATACTCTTGTTTTCCATACTTTCCTAATAGTTTGTTCCAGAGATCAGATTTTGCTGATCCCTGGGCTTTGTCTTGGTTCCTGTGTTTCTCCATTTTCCTTGTTTGGTCAGGGGGAAGTTTCTTTACTCACCAGTGAGAGTGGGGAGTACTAAGCTGCCTGTTTGTCCTCAGAGGAGTGGTTTAAGGCAGTAACTTGTAGTTTATTGGCTATTTTGGGTCATTTCCTGTCTTTTCCAGCCCCCTGCTATAAAGCACACTTTAGCGCGCTGCGGAGTTGCTACAGGAGCACACAAGAGCTGCGGCGGTTAATCAAGGTTAAACTATTCGGGCTACCTAAAGTCCACTCTTCAAATTTTCCCTTAAAACAGCCTTCCTTGAACTGTACTGCTGATCAAACCAGCATATTCTATATCTAAAAAGTTCAGCTCTACTTGATTCTTAAGTAGACTATTCTTTATCTGTAAAGCCTAGCACTTGCTCCTAAAGTATTTTTTTACTTTGATATAGCACTTTTATTATACATAGTACCCCACCTGCCAAAAACCCCTTTTCGATCACCCACATCCCCCGGAGTCTTTTTAAAGTCTTTGTCTTTTCCTTCTACCATGTCAAGGGATCAGTTACTAGTGTCCTCTCCTGCTCAGCTGGTGAATCTGGGAATATTGAGGCAATGTTACAATTGTCTCATGTACACGGACAACCCTCTCCTTCTTCCACAAAACACAAATACATGTGAGAGATGCAACTATATAGCCAAACTGGAGGCTGAGCTCTCTCAACATAGGACTGGCAAGACCAGACAGGAGGAGAAGGTAACCACACACACCACAAACCCAGTCTCACATAGTACTATCACAACTTCAAATCATACACATAAATGCACAAAGACATACTCGGAGGCTCTGATCAAAAATCTACCAAAACAGCAGAGGCCACCAAAGCAGACACCCAAACAACTGCCACCTCAGGACACAACACATGCAACACATAGACCACATAGTCAGTGTGCCAAATAGTCACAGCCCTTAAGGCCAAACACAATGCCAGACACACTCATCATTGGTGACTCCATAGTCAGACACACTGACGTCCCACTCACCAGATTGAGTAAGGAAAAGGTCACAGTAAGCTGCCTGTCGGGCGCTAGAATCCGCCACATAACCCAAGCACTCAGGTCTCTCAACAGCAGGTACAAGTACAACTCTGTCATTGTCCACGCTGGTGTGAACGACCTGCGACGTACCTCTTTGGACTACATGAAAAGAGACATAGAGGAGCTCTCTGATTATGTAGCCCAGGCAGGTATGACCCTGACCTTGAGCAGTCTCCTACCTTCACCAAGAATGATGCCACAATACAGAGACAAGATGATCAGCTTTAATAATTGGCTTAAACTCTGGTGTCATTCAAAGGGGATCCAATGTCTGTCTGCCTGGGATGACACGCTGGACAAGCCACGCTGCTTTGCAAGGGACGGCTTGCATCTGTCACCCCTGGGCTTCCAGATATTGGCAAAGGCTCTTGCCACCCCCATAGTGCCTTTTTTAGGCAAGGCTCAAATTCTAAACCTGCCACCCTAGAACACAAAAAAGGAAAAAAATTAAGGGTAATGCTGCTCAATGCCAGAAGTCTCAACCTCAAGATGCACGCACTCAAGGCCCTTCTCAATATGGAGAACATCGATGTCTGTGCTGTGACTGAAACCTGGTTCAAGGCTCCCAAGAGCACCCCGGCACTATCAGGTTTTACATCATATCATGTGTTCCGGCCCCAAAATCTGGACAACACCAAGAAAGGAGGGGGGGTGTCTATATTCATCAAGGACACCCACACCACAAGGTTGGTGGCAACGCACGATGCATCGGAGACCATCCAGGTGCAATTAACCATAGGCAAGACTGCTCTGCAATTTGTAGCATGTTACAGGCAACCCTCTCAATATCAGGAACCTCACATAGCTTTCCTGAAAACACTGGAGGGGTTAAATGTATCTCCAAACACCATCATACTAGGTGACTTCAACTACCCGAATATAGACTGGGATCACAACTCAAGCCCCAACACTCTAGCCCAAAGGTTCCTAGAGTTCATAAACTCAAATGCCATGGAACAACTAGTCACCATCCCCACAAGAGGAGAAAACATACTAGATCTCATCATCACGAACATGGGGTCACAATGTTCAACACCGGAAGTATACCCCTCACTGGTGAGATCAGACCATAAACTAATCTCACTGGAAGTCCACATCCTGCCCCCACCTGAGATAAAAAAGACCACAGTGAAGAACTTCTCAAAAGCCGACTTCACACTTCTAAAGACTGGTGTGGTCTCTTTTAAGGCCCCCGAGCCTGCGGAAACCATTACTCAAGCTGCTGAATCACTTACAAATGGCTTCTACCAGCACCTACAGGACTGCATGGATCAGGCAATCCCAAACAAAACAAAGACTCTTTGTACCAAAGGCAAGCGTCCAGTCTGGTGGACCCCAGCCATAAACAAGCTCTACAACAAAAGGAGGAAGCTACTACAAGATAGAGCAAAATCCTTAAAAGGGAAAACACCTTTGATCATTATAAGTAAAAAACTAAGATCTCTCATAAAATCATCCAAGGCAAATTTTGAGAGAAAAGTCGCTAAGGACTCAAAAGACAATCATAAGGCCTTCTTTAGCAATGTTAGAAACCTGGGAGGAAACTCCCAGATATGCTCAGAATTAGTTCAAAATGATGTAAAAATTACTGAACCTACAGACATTGCCAACATACTGGCTGACAGGTTCAGTGCAAACTTCTCCCCCCCCTCCCCCAAAAAGGTGAGATATCTATACCAGAGGATTGTAGCCCCCCAAACATCTCTAACGCTCAGCTGAGAACTGCTCTCTCCAAGGCAAAAAACACAGCATCCATGGGACCAGATGGTGTCCCCGGTTGTGTGCTCCATGAACTCAATGAGGAATTAAACCCGCAGTTAGGGCAGCTGTTTAATCTTAGCCTCACCTCAGGATACATGCCTAAGGAGTGGCGTACGGCAACTGTGGTCCCACTTCACAAAGGCGGTGCGTCCACTGACCCTGGAAATTACCGCCCCATCAGCTTGACAAGCCTGATCTGCAAAGCTATGGAGAGGATCATAATGGAACTCATAAATAAAGACATAGGGGACTTGCAGACTTTGGATCCGACCCAGTTTGGCTTTGTCAAAGGCAGATCATGCCTTTTATACTTGGTTGACTTTTTCGAAACAGTCACCAAGGCCATTGATGAGGGAAAGGCAGTCCGCACAGCCTACCTCGACCTGGCAAAGGCTTTCGACACAATACCCCACTCAGGTATCATTGAAAAACTCATCAGCTTAAATGTAAACCCATACGTCACAAGATGGGTTGCAAACTGGCTAAGTGACAGAACCCACAGGGTCAGAGTTGCTGGCGCCATGTCAGACTCAAAGCCTGTCACAAGTGGTGTCCCACAGGGCTCAGTCCTGGGCCCACTCCTGTTCGGCATCTACTTTTCAGAAGTACAAGCAAATACAGGAGGATTATGGCTGACAAAATTTGCAGAAGACTGCAAACTGGGCACCATAGTTGAGAACACATCTGACACAGATATCCTTCAGAAGGGTCTTATAGAAACAGATAACTGGTGCCAGAGCCATGGCCTAAAGTTAAACGCCAAAAAATGCATAGTCATACCCTTCAGGAAAAACAAGGTTACCCCTAGCTACCATATAGGCGGCAACCCACTAAGCACAGAAGAGGTTATCAGGGATCTGGGGACCCAGGTTGACAGTTACCTTTCGTTTGACACTCACGTTGCCAAAGTAGTTAGGAAGACCTTCTACATTGCCCACCTGATCATGAAGGGATTCACATCTAGATCAAGGGAAGTCATCGTCCCCCTGTACTCATCACTCATCAGACCAATGATTGAGTACAATGTCCCATTCGGAATGTATCTGACACGACACCTGCAGCAACTGGAAAGGCCCCAAACATTCCTCACCAAAAGGATAAAGGGTCTCAAAAATATGTCCTATGCTGCCCGACTGAAGGAACTCCAGCTCTATTCAGTCACTTACCGTCTGCTCAGAGGTGACCTGTGCCTGACATATAAGGCCATGTCCAACCCAGAATTGATGAACATGCTTCATCTCAAAAAATCTAGATCCCTCAGAACTACAAGGGCGGAAGACTTAAACCTTGACACGGTTATTAATACGGCATACTGGAGGGACAGATTCATCACCCAGAGACTCCCTATGCTGTGGAACAAAATCCCGGTACATTTGAGGCAGAGCACCTCGCTGGCTTTGTTCAAGAGAAATCTTGACCAATGGATGGGAGATCACAGATATACCCCAGGGATTATCTCAGTGTCACCGCTTGACAGAGGCGCAGCAAAATAATGGGCATAGTATCCTCCAAACTAAAGGGGTGGCGAAAGCCACAAAACTTTGGGCTAGGCTTATAAATGCCCTTGGGCAGATAGCCTAGTATGAACCTATGAACCTATGAATATATATTTTTAAATAAATTTTTAGTTAATTGTGTGAAGCTTATATATTAAATGAATGATATTGCTTTAAGATCTTGGTCATGTGATTTTAAAATGATATTTAAAATTCAGGGTCAGTTTGTTAAATGTATCTAAAGAAGTCCAACAAATTGGTTGGATGAAAAGTGCTTCATTAAAGTTGTGTCCGCATTTAGTACCTGGATTTCGTTTTTTCGCTTGCACTCATTCAGAGGAAACTGTATGATTGTTCTTTAGACAGGTTCAGTTTTAACCATGCCACCCTCATAAACATGACTCTGTGTACTTGCAAGCTAAATGGCACGCAGGATTAAAATGCTAATTTTTATCCAATATATAGATTTAGACTAAGATAGGAGAATTAATTGCATAACAGTTTTAACTTTTAGAACAAACCAGCTTTGAAGGTGTAGATGCAGGAGTAAATGGAAGATAGAACTTCTTTAACAGCTACAAAGATTATTTGCTGAAGTCAGTGTGAAAGAAAATATTTGTTCATTCTGTTTAAAATAAAACTGTGAATTCATTATATTATCCCATGGAGAACATTTGTTTTGTAATAATACCATCATCCAGGCTCAGAAATTAAAAGTATAAAAGCACTGGAGGACTATAATAGGTGCATTTTGGGCATCCACCCAGGGCCCATGGTTTCATAGGTGCCCATCTGGCTGATTGGCTTGCATGATTATACAATTTTCATTTTTAAAATATGACTGTACTGCAGTGCCACATGTCCACTGATTTAGCAGAGAGCAGACAGTTGTTCACATTTAGCAGTTCAGCACTGTTGTGGTTAGATATAAAATGAAATGAGGTTTGGAACAGACCATTTTGTCCAGAGACATCTTCAAGGTGGGTGGTTAGTTAGAGTTGCAGGATTTGGGAGGATAGGGGTAGGATAGGGTTAAATAGGAATGGATGAGGTTTTGGAGGAAATGGATTAGGAGTCACATTTTGGTGTGAACTTGCTAAGGCAAGGTATGCCCAGACGACCTGTAGGTATTTCAGGAGAAAAGGTAGGACACTGGGTACTGGTTGGTGGCAGGTGGTCTGTGTATATAATGTTTGTGTTACTGTAAATAAGTATATAAGCAAGCGGGTGAAGCTGTTAATTGGATTGATGATTATAATGCAATAAATGGTAAGGAAAGTTAGTGGGTACGCAGCTTGATAAGTACCGATAAATGGTAATGGAAGTGAGCGGGTACGCAACTTCATAAGTAGGTGAGTGGAGGTATGGATGCTGCTTACTGATCAAGATGAGCAGGTTTACTCTGTCCTGTCTTAAGATAATGTTACATGGAAGTTATTTCATCTGTATCATGTTTGGTTGAAATGAATGGATACTGATTAACATTTATGTTTATGGAAATTTAAAGAAGGTAATCAAATGTCATTCGGTGTAATGTGTTTCTTGAAGGGGGCTGAAACAAACAACTGTCATCCTGCAGCACCTGTTACTGTCATTGAGAAAAGCTGGTGTAAGGAGCTGTACTGAAACTAATTAAGTCACTTATCAAATTATGCGTTGCTCATACAAGACCCAAGATGAGAATCAAAGATGGGAGCAAGGCTAGTGTCTTCTTCTCTTTTGGCTGTTCCCATTAGGGGTCGCCACAGCGGATCATCCGTTTCCATTTCTTCTTGTCTTCTGCATATTGCTCTGTCACACCAACCACATGCATGTCCTCTCTCACCACATCCATAAACCTTACCTTAGGCCTTCTTCTTTTCCTCTTACCTGGCGGCTCCATCCTTAGCATCCTTTTCCCAGTATACCCATCATCCCTCCTCAGCACATGTCAAAAAACAAATCAATCTCGCTTCTCTGGCTTTGTCTCCAAACCGTCCAACCTGAGCTGACCCTCTAATATACTGATTCCTAATCCTGTCCATCCTTGTCACACCCAGTGCAAATCTTAACATATTTAACTCTGCCACTTCCAGCTCTGACTCCTACCTTTTTGACAATGCCACCGTCTCCAACCCATACAACATAGCTGGTCTCACTACCCTCTTGTAGACCTTCCCTTTCACTCTTACTGGTACTCATCTGTCACAAATCACTCCTAAAACTCTTCTCCACTCATTCCACCCTGCCTGTACTCTATTCTTCACCTCTCTTCCACATTCACCATTATTCTGAACTGTTGATCCCAATTACTTAAACTCATTCACCTTCACCATCTCTACTCCCTGCATCCTCACCATTCTTCTATCCTCCCTCTCATTCACACACACATATTCTAGCTTAGTCCTGCTCACCTCCATTCTTCTCCTCTCTAGAGCATATCTCCACCTCTCCAGGGTCTCCTCAACCTGGTCTCTAGTCTCACTACAGATTTTAACATCATCTGCAAACATCATCGTCCATGGGGCCTCCTGTCTGATCTCGTCTGTCAACCTGTCCATCACCATTGCAAATAAGAAAGAGCTCAGAACTGATCCTTGATGTAATCCCACCTCCACCTTAAATGCATCCATCACTCACATTGCAGACCTCACCACTGTCACACTACCCTCGTACATATCCTGTATCACTCTTACATATTTCTCTGCCACTCCTGACTTCCTCATACAATACCACAACTCCCCTCTAGGCACCCTATCATATACTTTCTCCAAGTCCACAAAAACACAATGCAACTCCTTCTGACCTTCCCTTTATTTCCCTATCAACAATCTCAGAGCAAGCATTGCATCTGTAGTGCTCTTTCCCGGCACAAAACCATACTGCTGATCACTAATCATCACCTCCCTTCTTAACCTAGCTTCCACTATTTTTTCCCATAACTTCAAGCTGTGACTGATTAGTTTTATCCCTCTGTAGTTACTACAACTCTGCACATCACCCTTATTCTTAAAAATAGGTACCAAAACACTTTCTCTCCACTCCTCAGGCATCATCTGACTTTCCAAGAGCAGGGCTAGTAAATTTCATAAAAATGTGCATTGATACAAGAAACATCAGCATCCTTCTTCTGCTATGTCAAAGTATCACTGCCAATGCAATGTTTTCATTTTTGGCTAACTTCTTTTTATTTTTGTTTTGTTTTTTTTGTCTATGATTCCATCAGAATGGTGGCACATAAGTAAGAGGTTAAGAGATACCCTGTGTTGGAAATGCAACTTTGCAAATACTTCCAAATTCTATTTTTTATAACTACCAAATAAATTACAGTATTCAGTGTACTTCTGTCATTAAATATAAAAGAACAAAGAATGGTTTTTGAAGTGGGTTGGTTCCCCACACTGGCTGCATGCATAGCGTAAACAAGAGATGCTAGGTGTTGATGTTGCTTTGGTTGTGTGGCTCCATCTATCTGTACTAATTCTTAATTTATCTAATAGTTTGGGATAGTATTTCTGTAGTCTGTACTAGCTTGAAAACTTAGGTATGTAAATATGCATTTTATATGTGCCCAGTCTATTTTTATTGTATTTTTTGTTTCTCTGTGTATGCCAACTTATCTATACATCTGCACTGTTTTCTTTATTATTTAAAGTTCGTTTATGCTTTAAGCTCTTGTGGCAGACATTCATTTATTTGTTATATGTATGTATGTTCTAGTATGCATTTGAAAAAAGGTAACCGTTACTATAGTGTTGTTTTATAAGCTATATGCCACACATCTGGCATTAGACCACAGAGGCTTACTACCAATGAGAGATATTGACAAGTATAACTTAATAAGTAGCTTCCTTTAAGATTAGCATGTCACCGGGGGTGTCTAGCTCCAAACTCAGAGTGATGATAGTAGTGTGTGTGTGTGTGTGTGTGTGTGTGTGTGTGTGTGTGTGTGTGTGTGTGTGCGTGTGTGTGTGTGTGAGTGTGTGTGTGTGTGTGTGTGTGTGTGTGTGTGTGTGTGTATGTGCGTGTGCGTGTGTGTGTGTGTGTGTGTGTGTGTGTGTGTGTGTGTGTGTGTCTGTGTATGTGCGTGTGTGCGTGTGTGTGTGTGTGTGTGTGTGTGTGTGTGTGTGTGTGTGTGTGTGTGTGTGTGTGTGTGTGTGTGTGTGTGTGTATGTAATTATTAATTTGTGCGAAAGGCAATTACTATGGCTAAAAAGTCAGTGGAAGACCATCAGTAACAGACAGAATGGTGAGACAGAGTATGTAATGCTTGGCCAAAGACTCAGCTCTGTGAGCAATCAATATACAGTCCAGTTAGGGTATGGAGGGTGGAAGCCCATACCCAGGACAGCAGGTCATATTCTCTTTATGCTATTGGTGCCAGGTTCTACTTTGTAAAATAATTATTGAAACAGACTTATGAGTGCTGTCTTACTATTTTTTTATCCTTGGTTGGCAGTAATGAGATTCAACCTCCATTGTTGCCAGCCATCTTGATATTAG
Source organism: Protopterus annectens (assembly GCF_019279795.1). Lineage (NCBI taxonomy): Eukaryota > Metazoa > Chordata > Ceratodontiformes > Protopteridae > Protopterus > Protopterus annectens. The sequence goes on from NC_056733.1 coordinate 1,556,243,511, forward strand.
TGGGTGGTGCCCTGTCATCTGGTGCATTTCTACCATCATGTTTGGTAGCATTGGTGCAGGTCCAGTGCAACACCTCACCTTTTTGTGCAATTATTTATTTTACAATGTGAGTATCGTCCGAGAGTATTTTTTAACCTGTCTCAAACGTAACCTTTAAACTTGCCAAGTCCCACCCAAATAATAATAATAATAATAATAATAATAATGTGACTTGCTGGAGAGGTGAGAAGTGTGGCAAACTGTAAAACAAAATTAATGGGAATTGGGTATGGAAAGAGGAACCACCTGCTGCTGTTGAAAAGCAGACCTTCAATCATTCAGCATTATGATGATGTGAATAGAGGAGATGGACAGAGAATGTGAAATGCCTTGAGCAAGCAATTTGGCCAATGGTGTGAAGGTGCTTAAATGGATTATATAGTTTACCTTTGCAGGATAGGTTTTGCCATATGCTGTAATACACAATTTTAATTTTGTCAAATTTCAGTGACTTCTGTAAATCAGAACAGGAACCCAACACTACATGTTTGTTGTATAATGTTGTTCTCATCTCTTCTAAGAGATTAATTTAGCACTTCTGTAGATTACACCTCCTTTCATAGTACCAGCTTAAGCAAACTAATGTTTTTATATTCTTCCAACAGCAGTATTTGCTTCTTGATGCAGCTTATAGGCCGAATTGCACATTTTATAATTTCCTATTAGTTAACCCTAGCTAATGAAACTCATTTGGACATCCCCCGATCAGATACAATTCCCAAATAATACAAAACAAAACACATTACAGTGCTAATTTAGAGGTAAGAAATACTTCTATTATAAATGTATCTCTCAATTTATACTTCATTTATCCTTACATACAAATATTTCAAGCACGGGCATTAATGCCCTTCTAGCTTGCTTACACAGACACTGAATGGGAGAGTTCAGGGTTCATATCAGAGGAAACCAGGTGAAGCAAAGATATAAGAATTTCTATGAAATGCTGTAAACTGTGTCACTTGACTAAGGAATCCAAGACAGTTAGTTCTAGTTTTCCAAAGGGTATGAATGTAGAAAAACATAGAGATTGCTTATTATAAATGCTCTAATGTTTGTCATGAAACTTTTATTTTTGATTAAGCCATTTTGTGGAGAGGCTTTTTAAATTTTTATTCTCTTCTTTGCTAGATTGTCTTTATTACTGGTTTATTTGTTACGTTATTAAATTTTGAATTTAAGGTATCAAAACAAGTGGATTTGTGAAATGTTTGACATGAAGGTTTTTGCCAAGAGATTAGGAGAATAAGTGGTTTGTTTCCTTCCTGTTTTTTTTCATGTGTTTCTACTTTGTTTCTACAGATAGATAGATAGATAGATAGATAGATAGATAGATAGATTTTGTTAAAATTCTTGAAAATTGCAAGCTTCACTGTGACGAAAAACATACATTATCAGAATGTACGGGTCTATATTAATTAATTGAAAACTAATTCCAGCAAAAGGCCATTCATCAAGCATAAACTAGAGAACAGCATTTCATCAAATGTTCACTTCAGCAAGTGTTTATCTAAGGGAAGGGAATTACTTATCCCCACACTGACCGTAACACAAGCAAAATTCTATCAAAACCACCAAGGTGGGAGGCTGCTCCCCCTACACCCACCCCACTTATATATACCAACTCCAAGATCGCACTACAGTGGGGAAAAGGCACATTTCTTAATGCTGGCCGACTAAATCCCTTTTCTTATTAAAACATTCGCTGACATGAACGTTTGATGAATGGCTATTCTCTGGTATTAGTTTTCATAAAATGAATATAGACCTGAATATACAGGACCAACTGGTGTGACTTTGCTAGCCAAGTTAACAAGATGATATCACTTATACCAGAAAAAACAAGCAAAAAAATCCCTTTATGTGAAACAAAGCTCATTATGAACTCTATTCAAACCTGACATGGACCAATGGATGGGAAAATTGCAATTTTAATCTTTGTTTGGCACTAATGTCCCTAATGCTCAGGGATGGTCTGTGAATGATTGATGTGTACAAGCCTATATCATAACTGTAAAATTCCTTGGGGTGCTGACAAGTCAGCTATAGTTTGTTATATTTGGGATAAGTTTGGCATGGTTTAAAGGGCTCTTGGAGTAATAGCTTTATAACTACCCATGAACCTTTGAACCTACAATAAAAAAATCATTGGAATATTATGAGGAAAATGGGTTTAGTACCTATTGTCTTATACACTTAGAAATGACCAGGTTTTCCCTTCCCAAGGAAGGAAATGGACATATGGGATCACTGGCTGAAAGTCAGCCTACCATGTTCTAAAGAATGGCTTAATTTATAAACCGAATTCAATGAGAGGAAGCATAAGAGGTTGGCAGATGAAATTCAACAACTGGTAACTGAGTTAACATTGGGTTTGCATCTAGATTTTTTCATTGCTTATTTAAAATAAATAAATTGACAATGTACATATTTGTGAGAAAGTTAAAAAGGAAATTGTAAAAAGAAAAAAGGAGTTAGGAGTTAAAGGGATTTTGATCCAGATTAACTTTTTTTTGTTGACAGAGATGTAAGCAGTCTTGGTCCTGAGTTAATACTGTCACTAAGGAAGCAGGGTTTAAGTCAGTGACTGTCAGTGCACAGTTCTACATTTTCATCTGGCAAGCCTGTATTATGCGTTCTGTCTCTTTTGAAGATGGATTTCAGGAAGAAAAGTTTTAAATGATAAATACAATGAAATGGGGAGAGGTTTAACACAATGTTAATGACTGAGACAGTGGTGAACATACTTCTCAACCTCTTAGCACAAGAAATCTGGACAAAGCTGTAAATAATGGGGGAGGGGGGACCAAGGCTCAAAAACAGGGAAACATTTTAAATATTGCTCTTATAAACTTAGAAAGTTGCTAGAATAAAAGTTGTTGTGCTACTGTCCATTTCTGAAGGATAATCCTTACTGGTTTGCTAAAAAAACACAAATATTATGAGGAATAGGCAAAAATATGAGGCAAAAATCTGCACATTCTGCAAAAATCTGGACAGTTGCGAGTTATGTAATAGCAAAGATGGTAGATGACTGGACAAGTTTATTGATGGAACTCTACAGGTACTGAATTTGCTAATTTTCAACTCAACTCTACCAGTTTTAATATATTGTCTAAGTGGCTGCCCTTTTTCTCTATAAACCTCCCTATTTGGGATGATATCCAGATTGACTTATGTGCAATGTATTATAACTGAAATGTTGCTTCAGAAAAGACCAGACTGATGTTGACAAACTAGCTCTGGAAGTTTTATGTATGAACTGTAGCACAGGCACTTTTCTAACAGTCCAACTGTGGGTATGGACACTGAGTTTTTTTTTCTATTTATTTGTATTCATTTGACGAACAGGGTGATATTGTAAATAATGGTATTGAAACATTGTCTTGATAGTGTTTTTGGTAGGGGATATTATCAGTTGCAAATTCTATGGATTAAAAGGTAGTTAAATTCATGCTACCTATATTGAATCGGGTCTACCTGATAACACCGACACACCAAAACACCGACAATTAAATAACTGAAACGACAAAACCGAAATAAACCGAAAGTTCAAAAACACGAAAATTCACATGCCCGACAAACCACAATCCCGACAATCAATAAAACAAATACCTTTCCTGAAAAACACACATACAACACAAGCACACCAGAAACCTTACAAACCTACACTAAACCTTACATACACAACTATCTATGCACTAACCTTAACCCAAACCCTAACCCTAAGGTCCATCACTATCGCACACTTACCTTACCCGCACCCTAACCCTAACTCACTTAATCCGCCCCTAACCCTTAAGTCTGTCACTATCACACACTTACCTTACCTGCACCCTAACCCTAACTCACTTAATCCGCCCCTAACACTCAAGTCCATCACTATCGCGCACTTACCTTATTCACACCCTAACCCTAACTCACTTATACCCACCCCAAAACCTAAAGTTTGTCACTATCGCACACTTACCTGACCTGTACCCTACCCTAATGTCTGTCACTATCACACACTTACCTTACCCACACCCTGACCCTAACGTCCGTCCCTATCACACACTTACCTTAACATGTCTGTGTTCTCAGCGTCAGGATTCTCAACTGTCGGTCTTCTCCGTTGTCGATCTTCCGGTGTTGGAGTTCTTGTCAGCGGCATTTAGGACCTTCGGCATTTTCAGGTAGATCCATTCAATCATATGGTTAATATTTTTGAATAGTTGTGTAAACATGAATCATTGTTTAAGTTTATATGGCACATGAAAAGTAAAAAAAAAAAAACTTTCAATTTAAATAAATATTTAATAATTGGAACTTAAAAACTTAAAAAAAGAATCTAATATTTATGCGGTTTGTAAGTCAGATAAGGGTAGCAATGTGTTCATTATGGATTCTTTTGATTATGATAGGCAGTATACGACATTGTGAAAGTTAGAAAAATATTTAAAAAATAATAATGCATGTTTAAAAATGCTTTTCAAAAAGAGTTAATTAAGTTGTGAAACTGGGGCTTGGATTTGGGATTTTAATCCAGTGAAGATGTAACCCTGCTAAATATAAAATATCCAGTTAACCTCCATATTCTCTGCTGTACCAAAAAATGCCAAAGAAAGGTAAAATCAGTCTGGTTGACCTATAATATCAGGGTTATTTGCTGGATAATGCGTTAAAGAAATTTGTCATACTTAAGGATTCCCTTGTTAAGAATTCAGTGGGTAGAGTTAAGAAAGCTAGTAAAAAAGGTGTGACAACACTAACTCTGGATGTTAAAAACTCATGTACCTCACCAGTTTGGATTGAAAGCAGTGTCTGATTAATTTATTGAGGGTCCCTAGGCTTATTTTGTTCTTTACCTGTTTCATTTATGTTTAACACATCATATATGTTTATGTCTGGTAAATATTGTTTTTGCAGTTATGTGGGACAGCTCTGGGTGCTCATTATATTCCTAGATATCTAATAAATGTATGTCTTTTTTTGAAAACAATCTAAATGCCATACTGAGCCTCCCCTGAAAACATGCTAATAGCCTAGTGTGACAACCCAGTCAACAAGGATAAATAAATAAATAAATAAATAAATAAATAAATAAATAAATAAATAAATAAATAAAACATTTATGTATAGTTATTTTATTCATGACAAGGTTATTTTTTATGTACATTAGATCTATGAGTTACTTTTTCTTTGTAAGGAGAACTGAGTTGAAGATAGTGATTTTGTAAAAAAAAACAATTGAAATGGAGAATAGACTATTCAGTTTACATCTTAATGTTTTTGGATATGACTGTGATAGGTGAAGTGGAGAAATTGGTGAAGACTAAACTATTAAGAAAGTGAACATCAGCAAGTAGTTTTTTTGCACGCTTCTAATGAACGTCTGAAACATTTAATTCAATATTTAACAATAGGTGAATTCCATTAAGATTATTTTAGAAATGCTGTTAGTGTGGATGATATAGTTGTTGAAATGCCTGATTATGAAGATACATTAATTGAAAGTGGATGCAGTTCTGAAATTGTGTGGGTGGCTAGAATTAGGGTTTGAAATTGGTACAATCCCAAGCAGTTGTTTTAGGGGGTATAAGTGTCAGATGGATGAAGGCTCATATGGCACAGGAGAATAATAGTTTTGATAAAGATAATCCCCAGGATTCACTAATCCTCCGTGTAAGACTAGATTAGTCTTACACAGAAATGCCAGTCAAAGAGTAAGATGGCAGCGCGCCATGCATATTAATGAGAGCATGCTGCCTCAACTCTAAGGCTAATACAGAGCGTGCACAAGTGCAGGGGGCGTGTCGGACTGCCGAACAGTCCAAAAATCCACGCCCCTGCAAGTCCCTCAATCGGGAAATGTCAACCTACATGAGCAAGTCCGCTGAAATGCGTACATACACAAAACTACACTCCCCCCACATTCTAAACCCCTGTACAATTATAAAATGTAAAACTTTAATTTTTTTTTTATTACTCCCGATATAGCTGCCCGTATTTGCGCTTGTTTGTGCGGGTTTGCCCATTGCTTAACTACAGTTAGCAGTTTAGACATCGAAGAGGATAATAAGAAACTTATATGCAAATTAAGCAAAATAGCGATAGCATAGTGGTAGAGCCTCCTCACAAAGAGGAGGCATTCCCGGTTCGAGTCCCACCACTCCCCTTTCTATTTTCTGTTGGAAATCTGTATATAAAAATAATTCCTGACATTTATCATTTAAATTTTAGTAAAAAGCATTGAAATGGCCTATGTAGTAGTGAAAAATTATATATATATATATATATATATATATATATATATATATATATATATATATATATACATCTAAGAAAGTGAAATGGTTATGCATACTGATGGATGCATAAGTAACGTATCTTAAGCAATGTGAAGTACTGCTAAGCAAAGTTTACCAGTATTAAGCATATTTAAATATAATTGCTTGAAGCTAAGCACTGCTTTAATTAGCGCAATAGCTTTACGTGGAGCTGTGCATCGAGCAAATGTGCGCAAACAGGAGATGTTTGCGAGTAGCTGCACACCGCGCTAACCAGCACAACATTGGGCAATGGTGGGCAACGTAGAGTAATGTCGGGCAACGTAGAGCAATGTCGGGCAAAGTTGAGCAAAGTCGGTAAACACAGCCACACCTCCTAACCGGTCTGGCCAGTAGTAAAATAAAAAGCAATGACAGGCCTCAAACCTGGGATACTGTGCACCATAATAACAGTACTGAACCACTAAGCCATGACAGCTTTTCATAAGCATGCACTTTCAACACACACATACATATCAATGGAAGTTTACCCATTGCTAAGCAGGTGTACCTTCAGCTGAGTTTTTTCAAAACTGGCCAGTCACAAATAAGTGCGGGAAATGATGCATATTTAAGCTCCATAGGTGGGAATACTTGTCATAACTGGCTGTAGCTCCCATCTGCAGGCAGCAATGGCCGGTGCTGGAGAGGGCTCTCATTTTCAAGCGCAACGTTGGGGCATTGAGGAGTCAAAAGTAATGGTTTGGCTCCTTGTCCATAATCATAAGGATAGACTCTGGCGGGGCCAGTACCAGGCCACCCAATACAAAGCGGAAGCCTGGAACTGTCTAGCTCATGAACTCACCACTGCCACAGGTGTCCCTCGGACTGGTGAGCAGGTCAGACCCCACCACGCAGATCTGAAGAGATGCAAGGTGGATCAACTGGACCAGTGGATCTAGGAGGCCTGTGAGATGGAAAATGCCCCACTACTGAGTAAGTAGCCATGGAATTAACTATGTAAGAATTGCTATTCTAGTGTATACTATGGATAGGTATGTCTCAATATCACTTCATTTACTTCACAGCTGCAGGTGTCCATGCTGCGAATCAGCACACCTATGCAGATAGGCTGCTAAGGCTGTGCCACCAGGCAGGTTAGTAATTATTCTGCTTGCACTGTTATGTAAAATAAATGAGAGAGCCTGAAAAAAGTGTTTTAACACAATAAATAAAGGTATAATCATTCTATAATAATAATTCTGCATGTACTGTTATATAAAATAAATGAGAGAGCCTCTAGAAAAGTGTTTTATGTCTTTAATAAAGGTATAATTCCTGGAGTGTGTCTATGTCATTTTCTTTGATATGTTGTTGTACTCTTGCATTATAGAAATAGTACTGTTGTATTAAGCGCTGTTAACACACAGTTGGGTGGCTCTCAACCTCTTAGCACAAGAAATCTGGCCAAAGCTGTAAATAATGGGGGGGGGGGGGGGGACCAAGGCTCAAAAATAGGGAAACATTTTAAATATTGCTCTTATAAACTTAGAAAGTTGCTAGAATAAAAGTTGTTGTGTTACTGTCCATTTCTGAAGGATAATCCTTACTGATTTGCCAGAAAAACACAAATATTATGAGGAATAGGCAAAAATATGAGGCAAAAATCTGCACATTCTGCAAAAATCTGGACAGTTGCGAGTTATGTAATAGCAAAGATGGTAGATGACTGGACAAGTTTATTGATGGAACTCTACAGGTACTGAATTTGCTAATTTTCAACTCAACTCTACCAGTTTTAATATATTGTCTAAGTAGCTGCCCTTTTTCTCTATAAACCTCCCTATTTGGGATGATATCCAGATTGACTTATGTGCAATGTATTATAACTGAAATGTTGCTTCAGAAAAGACCAGACTGATGTTGACAAACTAGCTCTGGAAGTTTTATGTATGAACTGTAGCACAGGCACTTTTCTAACAGTCCAATGTTCTTCTGTGGGTATGGACACTGAGGTTTTTTTTCTATTTATTTGTATTCATTTGACGAACAGGGTGATATTGTAAATAATGGTGTTGAAACATTGTCTTGATAGTGTTATTGGTAGGGGATATTATCAGTTGCAAATTCTATGGATTAAAAGGTAGTTAAATTCATGCTACCTATATTGAGTCGGGTCTACCTGATAACACCGACACACCAAAACACCGACAATTAAATAACCGACACGACAAAACCGAAATAAACCGAAAGTTCAAAAACACGAAAATTCACATGCCCGACAAACCACAATCCCGACAATCAATAAAACAAATACCTTTCCTGAAAAACACACATACAACACAAGCACACCAGAAACCTTACAAACCTACACTAAACCTTACATACACAACTATCTATGCACTAACCTTAACCCAAACCCTAACCCTAAGGTCCATCACTATCGCACACTTACCTTACCCGCACCCTAACCCTAACTCACTTAATCCGCCCTAACCCTTAAGTCTGTCACCATCACACACCCCACTTACCCACCCCAACCCTAACTCACTTAATCCGCCCCTAACACTCAAGTCCATCACTATCGCGCACTTACCTTACTCACACCCTAACCCTAACTCACTTATACCCACCCCAAAACCTAAAGTTTGTCACTATCGCACACTTACCTGACCTGCACCCTACCCTAATGTCTGTCACTATCACACACTTACCTTAACATGTCTGTGTTCTCAGCGTCAGAATTCTCAACTGTCGGTCTTCTCCATTGTCGATCTTCCGGTGTTGGAGTTCTTGTCAACGGCATTTAGGACCTTCGGCATTTTCAGGTAGACCCATTGAATCATATGGTTAATATTTTTGAATAGTTGTGTAAACATGAATCATTGTTTGAGTTTATATGGCACATGAAAAGTAAAAAAAAAAAAAACTTTCAATTTAAATAAATATTTAATAATTGGCACTTAAAAACTTAAAAAAAGAATCTAATATGTATGCGGTTTGCAAGTCAGATAAGGGTAGCAATGTGTTCATTATGGATTCTTTTGATTATGATAGGCAGTATACGACATTGTGAAAGTTAGAAAAATATTTAAAAAATAATAATGCATGTTTAAAAATGCTTTTCAAAAAGAGTTAATTAAGTTGTGAAACTGGGGCTTGGATTTGAGATTTTAATCCAGTGAAGATGTAACCCTGCTAAATATAAAATATCCAGTTAACCTCCATATTCTCTGCTGTACCAAAAAATGCCAAAGAAAGGTAAAATCAGTCTGGTTGACCTATAATATCAGGGTTATTTGCTGGATAATGCGTTAAAGAAATTTGTCATACTTAAGGATTCCCTTGTTAAGAATTCAGTGGGTAGAGTTAATAAAGCTAGTAAAAAAGGTGTGGCAACACTAACTCTGGATGTTAAAAACTCATGTACCTCACCAGTTTGGATTGAAAGCAGTGTCTGATTAATTTATTGAGGGTCCCTGGGCTTATTTTGTTCTTTACCTGTTTCATTTATGTTTAACACATCATATATGTTTATGTCTGGTAAAGATTGTATTTGCAGTTATGTGGGACAGCTCTGGGTGCTTATTATATTCCTAGATATCTAATAAATGTATGTCTTTTTTTGAAAACAATCTAAATGCCATACTGAGCCTCCCCTGAAAACATGCTAATAGCCTAGTGTGACAACCCAGTCAACAAGGATAAATAAATAAATAAATAAATAAATACATAACTAACTAAATAAATAAAACATTTATGTATAGTTATTTTATTCATGACAGGGTTATTTTTTATGTACATTAGATCTATGAGTTACTTTTTCTTTGTAAGGAGAACTGAGTTGAAGATAGTGATTTTGTAAAAAAAAAAACAATTGAAATGGAGAATAGACTATTCAGTTTACATCTTAATGTTTTTGGATATGACTGTGATAGGTGAAGTGGAGAAACTGGTGAAGACTAAACTATTAAGAAAGTGAACATCAGGAAGTAGTTTTTTTGCACGCTTCTAATGAACGTCTGAAACATGTGATTCAATATTTAACAATAGGTGAATTCCATTAAGATTATTTTAGAAATAGGTTCATAGGTTCATAGGTTTATACTAGGCTATCTGCCCTAAGGCATTTATAAGCCTAGCCCAAATTATTGTGGCTTACGCCACCCCTTATATGAAAAAATACTGTGCCCATTAGTTTGTTGTGCCTCTGTCCAGCAGTGACCCAGAGATGATTCCCGGGGTAAACCTACGATCTCCCATCCACAGGTCTAGATTTCTCTTGAACAGAGTCAGCGAGGTGCTCTGCCTCACATGGACCGGGATTTTATTCCACAGCATAGGAGTCTCTGAGTGATAAATCTATCCCTCCAGCACGTCCTATTTATATCCGTGCTAAGGTTTAAGTCGCTTGCTCTAGTGGTTTTGGTGGATTTGGATTTTTGAGGTGGAGCATGTCCATTAATTCGGGTTGGACATGGCCTTGTATGTCAGGCACATGTCACCTCTGAGCAGACGGTATGCGACTGAATAGAGCTGGAGTTTCTTCAATCTGGCAGCATATGACAGATTTTGGAGTCCCTTTATCCTTTTGGTGAGGAACTTTTGGGGTCTCTCCAATTGCTGCAGATGTCGGGTGAGATACATCGAATGGGGCATTGTACTCGATCATTGGTCTGATAAGTGAAGAGTACAGGGGAACAATGACCTCACTAGATCTGGATGTGAATCCCTTCATGATCAGGTGGGCAATGTAGAAGGTCTTTCTAACCACTTTAGCAATGTGAGTGTCAAAGAAAGGCCACTGTCAACCTGGGTCCCCAGGTCCCTGATAACCTCTTCTGTGCTTAGTGGATTGCCACCTATATGGTAGCTTGGGGTTACCTTGTTTTTCCCGAAGGGTATGACTATACATTTTTGGCGTTTAACTTCAGGCCATGGCTCTGGCACCAGCTATCTGTTTCCGTGAGTCCCTTCTGAAGGATATCAGTGTCCGATGCACTTTCCACTATGGCGCCCAGTTTGCAGTCATCTGCAAACTTTGTCAGCCAAAGTCCTCCCATGTTGGCCTGTACTTCTGAGAAGTAGATGCCAAACAATAGGGGCCAAGGACCGAGCCCTGTGGGACACCACTTGTGACCGGCTTGGAGTCTGACACAGCGCCAGCAACTCTAACCCTGTGGGTTCTGTCCTTAAGCCAGTTTGCAACCCATCTTGTGACATATGGGTTTACATTTAAGCTGGTAAGTTTTTCTACAATACCCGAGTGGGCTATTGTGTCGAAGCCTTTGCAAGGTCAAGGTAGGCTGTATGGACTGCCTTTCCCTCATCAATGGCCTTGGTGACTATTTGAAGAAGTCGACCAAGTTCAAAAGGCATGATCTTCCCTTGACAAAGCCAAACTGGGTCGGGTCCAATGTCTGCAAGTCCCTATATCTTTGTTTATGAGCTCCATTATGATCCTCTCCATAGCTTTGCAGACTAGACTTGTTAAGCTTATGGGGCGGTAATTACCAGGGTCCGTAGAGGCCACCTTTGTGGAGTGGGACCACAGTTGCACGCCACTCCTTGGGCACGTATCCTGTGGTAAGGCTGAGATTAAACAGCTGCCTTATGTGGGTTTAATTCCTCATTTAGCTCGTAGCACACAGCCGGGGACACCATCCGGTCCCATTGATGCTGTGTTTTAGCTTTAGAGAGAGCAGCTTTCACCTGCGCATTTGAGATGTCCGGGAGGCTACACTCGGCTGGGATAGTTATCTCTCCTTTGGGAGAGGGTGAAGTTTGCACTGAACCTGTCTGCCAGTATGTTGGCAATGTCTGTGGGTTCAGTGATTTTTGTATCATTTTGGACTAATTCTGAGCATATCTGTGAGTTTCCACCCAGGTTCCTAACATAGCTGAAAAGGCCTTATGATTGTCCTTTGAATCCATGGCAATTTTCTCTCAAAATTGGCCTTAGTTGATTTTATGAGTGCTCGATTTTTTACTAATAATGATCAGGGGTGACTTCCTTTTATGGATTTTGTTCTATCATGTAATAGCTTTCTCCTCTTATTGTAAAGTTTGTTAATGGCTGGGGTCCACCAGACTGGACGTTTGCCCTTTGTGGAAAGAGTCTTGGTTTTATTTGGGATTGCCTGATCCATGCAGTCCTGGAGGTGTTCATAGAAGGCATTTGTAAGGGCTTCCGCAGCTTGGGTTGTGGTTTCCTCTGACTCAGGGGCCTTGAAGGATACCACACCAGTCTTGAGTAGTGTGAAGTTTGCTTTAGAGAAGTTCTTCACTATGGTCTTTTGTTTGGGGTGGGGGGATGTGGATTTCCAGTGAGATTAGTTTATGATCAGATCTCACCAATGAGGGATATACTTCGGTGTGGAGCATTTTGTCCCCATGTTTGTGACAATGAGATCTAGTATATTTTCTCCTCTCGTGGGAACAGTGACTAGCTGTTCCATGGCATTTGAATTTATGAACTCCAGGAACCGTTGGGCTAGAAAGTTAGGGCTTGAGTAATGTTCCCAGTCTATATTCGGGTAGTTGAAGTCACCCAATATGATGGTGTTTGGAGATACATTTATACCCTCCAGTGTCTTCAGGAAGGCTGTGTGGGGTTCCTGAGTTTGAGAGGGTGGCCTGTAGCATGCTACAATTTGTAGAGCAGTTTTGCCTATTGTTAGTTGCACCTGGATGGTTTCCGAAGCTTCATGCGTTGCCACCAACCTGGAGGTGTGAGTATCCTTTATGAATATGGATACACCCCTCCTTTTGTGGAGTGGTCCGGGTTTTGGGGCCGGAACGCATGATATGAGGTAAGACCTAATAGTGCCGGGTGCTCTCAGGAGCCTTGAACCAGGTTTCAGTTACAGCACAGACATCGATGTTCTCCATACTGAGAAGGGCCTCGAAAAGTGTGCATTTTGAGATTTAGACTTCTGGCATTGAGCAGCATTACCCTCAATTTCTTCCCATTTTTGTTTCTAGGGTGGTAGGTTTAGAATTTGAGCCTTGCCTAAAAAGGCACTATGGGGGTGGCAAGAGCCTTAGCCAATATCCGGAATCCCAGGGTGACAGGTGCAAGCCGTCCCTTGGCAAACAGCGTGGCTTGTCAAGCATGTCATCCCAGGCAGACAGACACTGGATCCCCTTTGAATGACACCAGACATTAAGCCAATTGTTAAAGCTGATCATCTTGTCTCTATATTGTGGCATCATTCTTGGTGAAGGAAGGATACTGCTCAGGGTTAGGGTCATACCTGCCTGGGCTACATAATCAGAGAGCTCCTCTATGTCTCTTTTCATGCAGTCCAGGAGAGGTCTCAGGTCATTCACACCAGCATGGACAATGACTGTGTCATATTTGTACTTGCTGTGGAGTAACCAGTGCTTGTGTTATGTGGCGGATTCTAGCGCCGATAGGCAGCTTACTGTGACCCTCTCCTTGTTCAGCCTGGTGAGTGGGACGCCAGTGTGTCTGACTATGGAGTCACCTATGACAAGTATGTTTGGTGTTGTATTTGGCCTTAAGGGCTGTGACTGCTTTGCACACTGCTTTTGTGGTTTATGTGTTGCTTGTGGGGTGTCTTGAGGTAGCAGTTGTTTGGGTGTCTGCTTTGGAGGCCTCTGCTGTTTAGGTAAATTTTACTCAGAGCCTCAGTATGTCTTTGTGTGTTTATGTGTTTGATTCAGTGGAGTGGTAGCATTATGTGAGGCTGGTTTTGTGGTGTGTGTAGTTGCCTTCTCCTCCTGTCTGGTCTTGCCATTCCTGAGTTGAGAGAGCTCAGCCTCCAGTTTGGCTAAATAGCTGCATCTCTCAAGTATTTGTGTTATGTGGGAGGAGGAGAGGGTTGTCTGTGTACATGAGGCAGTTATAACATTGCCTCAAGATTCCCAGATTCACCAGCTGGACCGGAGAGGAGATTGACAACTGACCTTTGGACATGCTAGAATAATATTGGGAAATCCTTAATTGAAAACAAGGGCCAGTGGGGAGTGAGGGTGTAGTGCTTTTAATTTTTAGTGCTGACATATAATTGCTTTAGTGAGCAAGTGCCAGGTAACTTGAGTGCAATGTGATACAAGTAACTAAATGCAAAAACGACAAACAGTAACTTTCTTTCAAGTGAAACAAGGAAATAAGTACAGTAAGCAATGCAGATATCACTAGTGATCCACAGAAGCGCTGAGAAGTTGCGTATTAGAAATGCTGTTAGTGTGGATGATATAGTTGTTGAAATGCCTGATTATGAAGATACATTAATTGAAAGTGGGTGCAGTTCTGAAATTGTGTGGGTGGCTATAATTAGGGTTTGAAACTGGTACAATCCCAAGCAGTTGTTTTAGGGGGTATAAGTGTCAGAAGGATGAAGGCTCATATGGCACAGGAGAATAATAGTTTTGATAAAGATAATCCCCAGGATTCACTAATCCTCCGTGTAAGACTAGATTAGTCTTACACAGAAATGCCAGTCAAAGAGTAAGATGGCAGCGCGCCATGCATATTAATGAGAGTGTGCTGCCTCAACTCTAAGGCTAATACGGAGCATGCACAAGTGCAGAGGGCGTGTCGGACTGCCGAACAGTCCAAAAATCCACACCCCTGCAAGTCCCTCAATTGGGAAATGTCAACCTACATGAGCGAGTCCGCTGAAATGCGTACATACATAAAACTACACTCCCTCCACATTCTAAACCCCTGTACAATTATAAAATGTAAAACTTTAATTTTTTTTTATTACTCCCGATATAGCTGCCCGTATTTGCGCTTGTTTGTGCGGGTTTGCCCATTGCTTAACTATAGTTAGCAGTTTAGACATCGAAGAGGATAATAAGAAACTTATATGCAAATTAAGCAAAATAGCGACAGCATAGTGGTAGAGCCTTCTCACAAAGAGGAGGCATTCCCGGTTCGAGTCCCACCACTCCCCTTTCTATTTTCTGTTGGAAATCTGTACATAAAAATAATTCCTGACATTTATCATTTAAATTTTAGTTAAAAGCATTGAAATGGCTTATGTAGTAGTAATATATATATATATATATATATATATATATATATATATATATATATATATATAAGAAAGTGAAATGGTTATGCATACTGATGGATGCATAAGTAACATATCTTAAGCTATGTGAAGTACTGCTAAGCAAAGTTTACCAGTATTAAGCATGTTTAAATATAATTGCTTGAAGCTAAGCACTGCTTTAATTAGCGCAATAGCTTTACGTGGAGCTGTGCATCGAGCAAATGTGCGCAAACAGAAGATGTTTGCAAGTAGCTGCACACCTCGCTAACCAGCACAACGTTGGGCAATGGTGGGCAACGTAGAGTAACGTCGGGCAACGTAGAGCAATGTCGGGCAAAGTTGAGCAAAGTCGGTAAACACAGCCACACCTCCTAACCTGTCTGGCCAGTAGTAAAATAAAAAGCAATGACAGGCCTCAAACCTGGCATACTGTGCACCATAATAACAGTACTGAACCACTAAGCCATGACAGCTTTTCATAAGCATGCACTTTCAACACACACATACATATCAATGGAAGTTTACCCATTGCTAAGCAGGTGTACCTTCAGCTGAGTTTTTTCAAAACTGGCCAATCACAAATAAGTGCGGGAAATGATGCATATTTAAGCTCCATAGGTGGGAATACTTGTCATAACTGGTTGTAGCTCCAATCTGCAGGCAGCAATGGCCGGTGCTGGAGAGGGCTCTCATTTTCGAGCGTAACGTTGGGGCATTGAGGAGTCAAAAGTAATGGTTTGGCTGATTGTCCATAATCATAAGGATAGACTCTGGCGGGGCCAGTACCAGGCCAACCAATACAAAGCGGAAACCTGGAACTGTCTAGCTCATGAACTCACCAGTGCCACAGGTGTCCCTCGGACTGGTGAGCAGGTCAGACCCCACCACGCAGATCTGAAGAGATGCAAGGTGGATCAACTGGACCAGTGGATCCAGGAGGCCTGTGAGATGGAAAATGCCCCACTACTGAGTAAGTAGCCATGGAATTAACTATGTAAGAATGGCTATTCTAGTGTATACTATGGATAGGTATGTCTCAATATCACTTCATTTACTTCACAGCTGCAGGTGTCCATGCTGCGAATCAGCACACCTATGCAGATAGGCTGCTAAGGCTGTGCCACCAGGCAGGTTAGTAGTTATTCTGCTTGCACTGTTATGTAAAATAAATGAGAGAGCCTGAAAAAAGTGTTTTAACACAATAAATAAAGGTATAATCATTCTATAATAATAATTCTGCATGTACTGTTATATAAAATAAATGAGAGAGCCTCTAGAAAAGTGTTGTATGTCTTTAATAAAGGTATAATTCCTGGAGTGTGTCGATGTCATTTTCTTTGATATGTTGTTGTACTCTTGCATTATAGAAATAGTACTGTTGTATTAAGCGCTGTTAACACACAGTTGGGTAGGCACATATAAAGTGGATGAAGGGAGTGCCAGTAGCTTTTAAGCATATTTACAGTCCTCAACTGTTGGTTCATGCCCAGCATGTACAGGTTAATCTGGCTCATGAGCAGCTTGGTATTGTGTTCCCCAGAAATGTCATTGTGCTGGCAGAAATGTAGGAAGCTGTTAACATATAACTGATAATTTCACCTAAACATATCTAGATAAGTATAGGAAAGTAGATCTGTCAGTGTACCATCTCAGCAGTAGTGTGTCTGAGCAACTCACAAAGTATGTAGCAGTAACATCTGCATCCCGGACAGTTTGTATGTCAGATACAGCCCATGTATATAAAGATCTAGCAAAACCCATTTCTCAATTTAATGACAATTGGGAAGTGTAATAATACATATAGGGAACATATAACTGCAGTTAATAGGAATTAATAGGAATGTAGTGTAAACTATTAGGATATATAAGTTGTTAATGGAGATATAATTGTCCACCCTACTGTATGTGCATAAAAAATGCAATTCCACACCTCAATGGGTATGTCTAATCTCAAAACATTTATTGGGACATATGTACTATTGGTTTATAAATATCTGCATTTATTTTGATGCATGTGCCCTGTTCAAATACTACAATATTGGTGGCCTGTTGCCATCAATTAAACCTGCATGCTGTTGTAATGTCCACTGTTGTTCCATATATGCATGTGTCATGCTTGCTGTTCAACTGTTGGAACTCTGGTGTGTTGGGTTTATGGGAATACTTCTGCATGCTGTTATAACTAATTGGGAATGCTGTTGACTGTTACTAACCCATATTTTCATTAAATCCTCCTAAACATAGAACGTTTGGGAAAGCCGGTCCCAGCGGACCCACCTGTCCCACCTCAGCTGGTGATGGCACCTCGCACCAGCAAGTCCAGTGCCCAGCCTGGGACCTCCTCCTCCATTTGCCCTGTGCTACCTTTGGGTGGAAGTGCTGCAGGGGATGGGGCTTGTCCCCCCTGTGCAAGCATGGGCAGAGGAGGGCCACCTATCACCGTCCGAACATTCTGGGCTGTGATATGTGGGGAGATTGAGCATTCTGTCACTGATCCTTTACGCCAGCTTGAGGCATGAGTGGTGCGACTCATGGGTGAGCCTGCCCCTCCTATGCAGCCCCCAGCACAGCCACCCTCTGGGCTGTGAAGGTGCGGTGGTGACTGCTCATGGGTGGGGATTTCAGTTCCACTGTTGCCATCTGTGGGGTCATGGGCTTGCGATTTCCAAACATCCTTCCCCGTCAATGGTGTTCACCCACCACATGAGTCATATTCCACCCCTGTATGCGTCTTGTTTGTCTTGTCTGTTTACCTCCCCAACCTACCTCCCCAAATATACCTACTTCCCCTACCCCACATTCCATTCTCACCTTAAAAAAAAGAAAAAAAGGGCAATCTGTTCCCAAAAAAAAAAATACGCCCCATACATAGCTGCCCATTTTGCACACATGTCCGCTGGACACATAAACTGATATTTCATTGGCAGTACAAAATAATTTGTTGTCCTCACCCATCTCACAGGGGTTGAAGGTTTCATATTTCCCTCCAAATTTATTGCATATGCACAGCTGTTGCTGTTAAAGAAATGGGCAGCTATGGACCTTCCCTATACCCGTCCTGTACATCCCGAGCTGTTTTCCCTACTGTCTTTCCCTCTTTGTGCCCCTTTTTCACCACTTTCCTATCTCCCCATTTTCTTTTCTTTCAAAGAAATGAGTGTGGAGGTTAGCGGGAGTAAGCACTTTTAAGCAGTAGTTAGCGGGTTTGTGCGAGTGTGCGCCTGTGTGTGCTTGTGTGCGCCTAGCTAAGCATTGCTAAGCATCGCGCAAACCAGCGCAAACCTGCTTACAACTGCTTAAAAGTGCCTTAGTCACTGTTTATGTCAGGGCCCTTGTTCTGCTCAGCAGCAAAATAAAACACCTCTGTCAGTCTCGAACCCCGGACCTTGTACACACTAGACTGCATGAAGTACCACTAGGTCACGGTAGACATACAACAAGTTTGTGCTGAAATAAATATATCATGCACCAGAATGAGGGAATGTAAAGGAAAAATGGGAATGCTATAACACAAATCTTGTTCTGTGGATCTTTACCAGCAGTTGTTGTGGAATTGCATTACATGACTGTGAAAAGAGAACCAACCATACTAGCAGGAAATAATGTTACAGCAGCACTTTACAACCCCCACACAGTATCATAGCAGGACAAACACTGACATATCTGATTAGGGCAGAGGCCATACTTCCCATCTGTGATTAATTTTCAGGCATGTCCCTGATTTTGAAACAAATTTTGGCTGTGTCCCTCTGAATCCCTCTGAAAAGTACTGACGTTAGGCAGAAAGGTGGGGAATTACACTTAATGAATAATGACAATAAGTAAGAGTTAGACACTGCTTGTACTTCAGAAAAGGTGTATTAATCCATATGCTCTGGTTCTCTCAAAGTCTCAACTTAATGTCTCTAATATTTTAAAGGTGTACCTCACTTTTACCTACTTTTCCCTGGGTCTGTTCAAATATGTACCTGAGTGTTTAAGAGGCCTGACAGAGGCAGAAACACACAGGCATATCAGCTTTTCTGCTGTTACACACTGTGAAAATAGCTTTGGAAGGTGTTCCAGAAGCATACCCTTATGTAGGAGTACAACACTGAAATACCAAGAGATGTAGCCATGTACTGGCAGCAACCAACTGTGACAATGCCATTGTTCCAGTACTGAAAAGACCAGTGTGGTGCACAGACAAAGAATAACATGCTAACCTCTGGCTACCATCTGGATAGGTCCACAGTTGTGAGCTACACAGACAGACTACTTGCCTTGATAAACTAACAGGTACACAGCAACCCTTTAAGTCCAGCAAGATAAATTTCACACAGCAATACATAATGCTCCCTGTACTTCTGCACTCCTACCTAAATGTACAATATACCTGTGTGTTCAGGGTCTACCAAGGATGTAGGTAGGCATACTCAGTACTGAAATTTGTCCAGTTTTCTTGAGCAGCCTGTGCTAATGTCAACACTAAAAAAGCACAAACTGTTCAGAAGTGAGTAAATTAATATTCACAGTATAGCAATTCACAAACAGTTCATGTGCCAAAAGAATACATGTCAATAATTACTTTTGTATGGCAGTTAATTGTATAATTAGAAAAGAAAGTACATACTCCCATGTCTCTTGTGTTAGCATTTGGAGGGGTGATTACAATTATACACTGACAAGTGTGTACTGGAAGCAGCAACATTCAGGTCTGAGTACAACATTCAAATCACTGGCTACACCCCTGGCTTCAGATATAAGAACTATACCAACCTTCTGACTTAAACAACAATGTCCACAGCAAACAAGCATGATCTCCATTTTGGAAAGCTGAAAGGGCTACGCCTACCTGAGTTAGCAATTTATAGCATTGGGTTGCTATGATGGTGATTACTGCAATTACCACACAGCAGGCTGCATGCAATTAGCAAATGCTGGCCACCAATTGGTGCAGAGGCCATCACATGCACATGTGCAAATACCTATAAAAGCAGGCTGTAATTGCTGCCCACAAACCCAATCACTCTATTGCAGAGACTGAGAGAGAGAGAGAGAGACAGAGAGAGAGAGAGAGAGAGACAGTGAAAAGCAAAAGGAAAACGGAAAATAAATAATACCATCTCATACAAAGGAAAGGTATGTAACAGATATGTGTTTACCGGCATGTAGTAGATGTTTTTGAAGAGTACTCTACATAATGTGAACCATTCATATGTGGCAGCAGTACATATCTATGCACAGATGTCCTGCTTAACTACTGCCATGGACAATTCAGTGTGTAGCTGTGTGCAGTGGGACATAACTGTGAAATATGTAGCTCAGCATTAAATGTCAAACATCTGATCCATGTTATCTGTGTTCTGTACAGTAGTGTGGACAATGGCTGTTTGGGGGATTAGCGCAAACATTCATATAAACATGGTTGTGACAGAGTGACACATGCATGATAGTCATATTAAAGTTTAACTTAGCATTGGCAACTGCTGTACCAGGCTAGTATGCTAATCTAGCATTTGTAGCTATATACCCCCTCTAATGTTACTGTATGTTACATGTGACACCTGTTCATGTTGCAGCAAGGCCCAACAGTTCAGCTGTGAGGTCCAGGGACTTACAACAGTGTGGACATTGTGTGTGTGTGGCACACACAAATGGAGAGATATATATGTATCATATATATCAACATCTGTATATGTGCATAGAGCAAGGGACATATTGCAACTGTTTGTGAAGGGTGGACATATATATGCTGGTGAAGGTTGTTATGTGCATATTTGTATGTAGGTTTTAGTGTGTGACAAACAAGACAGCATACAGTGATGGTATATGACATGTGGTGGTTAAACACCGTGTGTGTTTTGTTCAGTTTGCAATGTTGCAGCCAGTGAGGCCTGCTAAAGCTACCTGGGCTGAGAACACTTTCAATGTATTTCTCACAAGACTGTGCGATATTATTACATTACTGTATACCTCACATTCTTTGTATAATTCACATGCCCACCATGAAAGGTGGACTGTATATGTGCCTATATGTATATGTATATGTACACCAATGGATGTGTATATGCATATATATATATATATATATATATATATATATATATATATATATATATATATATATATATATATATATATAGAGAGAGAGAGAGAGAGAGTCATATATAGTCATACACACCCACATCTACTTGTTGCAATAGATTCTATGTAAAGTTGACTGAGTGTGATGTTGAATGTGTTGGTGAATGTGTCAAAGATGTGTATTTGTCGGATAGCTTAGTGGGAAACTATTTCTGTCATGGTATTATGTGTCCTTGCTTTGATCCAAGCAAAAGCTGTGTATGCTGTTGCTAGGCAGATAAAGCACTATGGCATACAGTCTGATGTAGTCCTTTGGTGTTAACTGGGGTGTGTCATTGGAGGCTAAAGCACTACATGTATGCTTATTGATTGTTACTGATGTTGAATCCAAATCCTGTATGAACTGTAGTACTACTTGAAGCTGTAGGCCTAAACAGCAAAGTATGGTGTATGTCCACATTGCTTGGAACCACTGTTTTGTGTGGTCCCCGTAGTCCTCACAGATTACATTCCTCAGGCTTAACGTTTTGTAAGTACTGACACACAGTACTGTATGGTACACACGTAAAGCTTATCTGGGTTGCCATACCTTTGTGTCTTGTAATTATGTCTGATGTGTGTGTGGCTATGCCTGTAACATGTCCTCTGTCATATGTGCGTTACAAGATATAACTGTGTATCTAGCAACATTTATAGTTTACTACAGCAGTATGCCACCTATATCCACAATTGTGCACATATTTTGGCCATGGGTTTGCCATCAACAAGTTGTGTGGTATAATGGTAATACTGTAACTGGACTTTACAAACATTGCAATGGATGACATATTTCTTTATGCATTCGCTTGATCTATACCTTCTGTGGCTAGGTGTTGCATTGTGTCACATACTGTGTGCCATGTACTGTTGTATAGTCTTATATAGTGATTTTATTTTGTTGCTGTGCAGAACATGGTTTATTATATAGAGCGTGCCAGGCACTTTCAAGCAGTGGAGGGGTGAGCACTGATAAGTGGTACTGAAAGTGTTTAATCTCAGTCAGCTAATAAGTTGCTATATATGGCAGTTCAGTGATATCTGTACTGTATAATGTTAAGTGTGCCATATGACTTGTGCAGACATATTTTTGTTTGTCTTCCAGGGATCATGACCCACCATCGTAATCCCAGCTACAGTAGTGCTGAGGATGACATTATTACCAGCTGTCTGATTCAGCACTACAGCCTACTATTCTCGAGAACCAGCCAAGACCAGCATGAGTGTACTGTACTGTGGCAAGATGTTGTCCGGAGGGTAAATGACATAGGCATGCATAACCGGACATATGAGCAGGTACACCATCACTGCAGTGATTTACTTAGACATGTCCGACAGCGTGCTTCTGATGTCTGTAGACAGCAGCTTGCAACAGGTTGTGGGGTTAACATCCACCCCCCCACACACCAGTGTGGAGGAGTTGCTCCTGTGCCTGGTGGCACCAGCCCAACAACAACAACAGCAGACATTTACCTTGATGGAGGTTGGGGCCACCCAGCAAGAACACATGGAGCGTGCAGGTAACATGGCATATCTGTAGACTACTGTTACCTCTATTGGTAGATCATGCATATGTGAGATTTGTATTCTGTAGTTAGAAGATGTGGAGTCTGTTGTTGTGCAATACTGATCATTTGGAACATAATCTGTAAGCCTGTGAATGTAAACTGTTGTACTACTGTAAGATTGCAAACCCACAGTAGCAATGCCACAGTTGTCGACACTGACAAACTGTCTCATATCCATGTAGGTCTCTCTGGTGTGACAACAAGGCAGCAGACACATGCTGGTGAGTGTGTTCTACATTTATTATTGCAGATAAAAAGTGCATGTCATAGTTAAGGTGTAGGCCATGTACACATGTAACACACCTATGCATAATGCATGCTGTGCATGTTTGCTGTGAGACTACACATATCTCAGTAATGTGATTAGCTGCCTCAAACACATGCAATACACAGACCATCTCAAACAAATGTGGCTACACTGTAGTGACCATTGGATAGGCAGAGTCGATACGCATGCACACAACATGCACAACTATGTCATACACAAAACATGTTAACATGCTACACATGAAGTATTCACAAACCCTCTGTAAAGTCACACTTCAGTAGCCCAAATGTCATCCACACAGCACACATAATATACCTGAAAGGTAGAAGCCTATCATGGGACAGTGAAACACACTGCAACACACAACATATTCATGTTAGGCAATGTTCCTTATTGGCCTCCTTACAAACCCATGTAACAACTGGCTGTGAAATGGTGAATGTAGCAATGGTAGTGCAGTTCTGGTACAGCAAGATAGGTGCTGGTTTGGGACACATTTGTAGCCTTGAGTGACCACATGAGGCTTCATGATGATGGCTTATGGTAATACACCCCATCAAGTTATTGTAACCACAGTACTACACATAGCTTTCATTGCTATACACCTCAATATTGTGTGTGTGCAAACATATGCACCTATAAACAATATGCATACCAATCACCATTTGCACAACTGACACATATATGTCTTGTAATGCTATTGAGTGGCTAGGTCATATGACACACATTGGGTATGTGTGATGTTTAAATTTGCATTTGTGCTTTTGCATGCCATGTCATGTATGACACTGGCATGTCCACAATATGATCTACACTCACCATAACTACTGTACATTGGCTATGTGGACCAATGGTATTCCATCAGTTATACATGCACCACTGATCTTGTGTGTATACATATCATGCATGAGCTAAAACTGTGTCCACAATTATTTGCTAAAGACACAGAGGCTCTAATCAGAATTGGATATCTATGTGACACACAGATACACATCCAGCCATGGTATGTATACCTGTGAGTGATGGTGCCCAGTACATTAAAGAGTTTTTAATACTTGCACAACAATGTTGTGTCCATGTATACATTGCGTTCCAGGGGGAGACCAGTCAGCGAACAACAAAACACATGCATCAAAGCCATGTATACTGTTAGTAACGAGGACTGTCTACACTCGCACTGCATGCTGTTGAGCAACACATGTCCTGCATGCTGACATGTGTGAAATGACTGTTTGGCTTGTGATAATGTACCCCACTATCAACTGCTATTGAGTATGTTCTGAGATTGATTGCTGGTGGTGTGTGTGTGTGTGTGTGTGTGTGTGTGTGTGTGTGTGTGTGTGTGTCTGTGTGTGTGTGTGTGTCTGCTTTAGTGAGGAGTGTATTTGTGTGCATGTGTGCATGTGTTCATGTGTTCATCTGTGCATTTGTGCATGAGTGCATGTGTGCATGTGTTCATGTGTTCATGTGTGCATGTGTGCATGTGTTTATGTGTGCATGTGTGCATGTGTGCATGTGTTCATGTGTTCATGTGTTCTGACATCATGTACAGGTCTTAAAGTGTGTTTCCTGTTTTACTCACACAGGTGCTGTGTTTGGGCTGGTTCAGTGCAGCAGGGAACCTGATGTCACTGACACAAATAGTGATAATGAGGATAGGTGTGTTGAGGCACAGGCATGTTTGTCAGGGTCTGTTGTTGGGCCACCAATTGACAGTACACAAGTCTCCACCCCATCCATGCACACAGTCATACTGCCTGTACACCCATCATCACCAATGCCCTTAGCAGAGTGACAGTCTACAGTCAGCAATGGCCAGGACAGTGTGGTATCTATGGCACATGCATCAGGACACAGCAGCCATAGCCAGATGTCTGGAAAGGTACCACATAGGAAGATGTCCAGGGGCTCTCGTCAGAGCACTGCTGGTCATCATGCCCCTGACATACGTGCCACAACTCTTGCAACCACATGCATGTACCAGGCTGTCATGGATGCACAGGCACGTATGGAGCAGTACACCAGACAGGGACTAAGGTCACAGAGGGCTCATAACACCTCTTTAAATGACAGTATCCATGACCTAGCAGGTGCCATCTGTAATTACACTGTGGTCATTGATAGACATTGGGGTGAGACAGTAGATGTCCTCCACAATGTCATGTCTATGTGTCAGGACAGTGCGGGACAGTTGAGACATCGATGTGGACGTATGCCAGCAACATCATCAACTGGCAGTCGCCGTGGACATCCATCAAGTCGTAGCTGCTCCTGTAGTGCCAGTACCAGCCCCAGCAATGTTGGGGGTGGGCTGTCCATAGACCGTCCTAGAAGACCACACGCATGTGGCTCTGGCCAGTCCCAGCAGGGACCTGGATCCAGTGTACATATGTCAACCTCTGAGGATAGTACCCAGTCTGGATTAGTACCTGATACTGTCTGTAGCGCCCCTGCCAACACAGGTCTCATATCCATGGCCAGAGACGGTGATCTGTAAAGCCTGCCAGGTACAGTCTGTAGCTGTCCCACAAATCCCCGTATATGGCAGCCACATGGTGGAACTGTGTGCCTGCAGACACACACATATAAACCAGACACCTAGGGCAAACACATACCCGCACACATTACATCCACATTGGCCCATAACAGTACTCTTGGCCCTGACACACACACTCACACACACACATGTTGATTGTATAGCTCAATGTAGGCCTCTGGCAAACCAACAACACACCCTGTGCATATGATGAAACCTGTGCCACCTCCTGTCATCGGTAACATTGATGCAGGAACAGGCTAATATGGTGCTGATGCACAAGGTGACTTTATAACAGAATAGCAATGCTAGCATGTTGTCAGCAGTAAAGTGTAATGATATCCTTGAAGGTGTAGCTGAGCAGGCATGATGCATTAAAGCTATAATTATCAATGTAGTATTGTTTACACCAGTGTTTATTCCAATTGTGTATTGTCTGCCCACGTGCCACTTGGCTGATGTGTGTAGTTTTGTCACCATGTGTTAGAGAGTGGACAGTAAGTGTGGGATGTGTGCAGCTCAGATTTGCAGGTGTACATTTGTGAACATGGTTGAGGTGCACTGTCTGCATGTACGTGCATATTGGACACATGGGCAGGGTGACATGCCCTGTATTAGACAGTGTTAACACTCCATAGTTTCTATTGGTGGCCAGTATGCATTGTACTACACACATTTTGGAACTTGAGTACACGTTTGTGTATGACACAGTTTGACACTGTGCTGTGGGTGATAATCTTACTATCTGTCATTGGTTTGCATTCTGGTAGTATACATAACCCCAACAGCCTGACCATAAACAATTGTTAGATGATGTCTTGACAACTGACACACAGATGTAGGACACACATTAACATTTGCAGCCTTCAATTACTATTCTATGCCAGTAACCAGTGGTATTCACCTGCACTCAGTCCTAGGACCACTCCTGTTTGGCATATAGCTTTCTTAGGTACAAGCAAACACAGTAAGTATATGTCTGGCCACGTTTGGCAATGCATACTGTGGGCTATAATACATTCTCCAGATGACACACACATCCTCCAAAAGGGTATCATACAGACAGATACCTGGTGTCAAACCCATGCTGTAAAGCTATAAGCCAAATAAAGCATAGTCATCCACTTTTACAAAACATATTATCCCCAGAGTACCACATAGGTAGTAGCCCCCAAAATGTTGAACAGGTACCAATGTATACATAGAGCCATGTGTTACGTCATCTCTCCTTTGATAATCACATTTCCAAAGGGTTTTGGAAATCCCTCTGTGGATCACATAAGCAATAACAGGTCTGCATGCATATCTACAAAGGTTGTTGCACACCTATAATAAATAGCCATCTTTGACAGACGTTGCTGCTTTTGAACAGGTTTCAAATATACCTCAGGCATAAACCCTCACTCACACTATTCAATAGAAACCGTAATGAGTGTATGTGAAACAGATGACGTAGGCCAGGGATCACTGCAGTGGCTAGGCTTGTCACAAGCATACAAATGTGACCTAGGGTCTGGAAAGTGGCAGCACACTCTGGCAAAGATAACTGATGTGTTCATGGAGAAAGCAGGGTTCTCACCTATGAAATAATTGAGGTCACATGTATGTATATGTATTTGCCACACAGCTACCTGACATGTGTAATGTACATACTGTTGTCATTGTGATATGTCATACAGTACTAAAAGCAAAACCCACATCACATTGATCAACAGTGTCACACACGTGGAGCACACACACAATCACCAAGTGTAGGATTCAAACCCCTACCTAACTACTTTATGATACTAAAGGAGTACGCATTAACACGATGTGCTATACACATTACTGGGAATTCTCCTTTCCACAGGTATATTTGTAGGATGGTGACATCATCAGACTAGACCAAGTGTGTTAAATTAGGTGACATTAGGTGGGCTACATAGAAGGAATTTCTAAACACTTTGGCAATGTGATCATCAAAGGAGAGTTTACTATCTACCTGGGTCCCCAGGACCATAATTACATTTTCCGTACATACTGGATTACCACCTATGTGGTAATTTGTGTGCACTTTGTTTTATCCAAAGGGGATGACTATGCATTTTTTGGCATTCTGCTTGAGGACATTGTTTTGACACCAGGTATCTGTCTCTGCAAGACTATTCTGGAGGATGTCTGTGTCAGCCGTAGAGTTGATTATGGAACACAGTTAGCAGTCATCTGCAAACTTGTTCAGCCATACTCGCCTGTACCTCTGAGCAGTATCTACTAAACAGGTGGGGTCCCAGGACCAAGACCTGTGGGGTGCCATTTGTGACTGGTTTCGAGTTGGACATGTCACCCGCAACTCTGAACATGTGTGTTTGATCTGTGAGCCAGTTGGCCTCCCATCCTGTGACATAGGTGTTAATGTTCAAGCTGGTAAGCTTGTCCATGATGCCAGAGTGAGAAATTGCGTCAAAGGCCTTAGTGAGGTCCAGGTGGGCTGTGTGGACTACTTTCACCTCCATCTGTGTCCTTGGTAACTGTTTCAAAGAAGTCAACTCGGTTTAGGAGGCAGGATCTGCCTTTAACAAAGCCAAGTTGGGTAAAGTCCAGTGTCTGGAGGTTCCCAATGTCTCTGTTTATGGGTTCCATGATAATTTGCTACATAGCTTTGCAGACCAAGCTGAGTAGGCCTATAGGGCAATAGTTTCCAGGTTCTGTTGTGGCACCACCTTTGTGGAGCTGTATGACTGTTGCTGTATGCCATTCTTTGGGTACATAACCTGTGGTAAGGTTGAGTCTGGACAGTGAATGTAGGTGAGGGTGTAGTTCCTTTTGGGGCTGGTGTAAGACGCAGCCTGGGACACCATCCAGTCCCATTGATGCTGTGTTCTTAGCTTTGGAGAGGGCTGTTTTTAACTGCATGTCCATGAAGTCTGGGGCTCTGCATTCTTCTGGGATGGGCACAGGCCATTTTGGGGGTGATGGGGGTAGTTTGCACTGAACTTATCCACCAGGATGTGGGCAATGTCAGTTGGTTCAGTGTATTTTTTTGCCATTTTGCAGTAGCTGACAGCATATTTGAGAGTTGCCACCTAAATGTTTGGTATAGCTAACGAAGGATTTGTAGTTGTTATTCTTACATTCCTTGGCAATTTAAAACAAAAAGCACCAAAGCGAAAAACAGAGACGGAGCGGTAAAACACAGACTGAGACATTTAATGAGCGCTTTCAGAAAGGCTAGTACCTCTCCTTCTTCAGACATACAACGTAACAATTAAACACTATTTAATATAAAAAAGCAATGTAATTATTCAATTAAACTTTCTAAAAAGACATGTCTTAAAAGGGATATTCACCATAAAAACACATATACTAGTAGCAGACACAAATACAGAGCAAGCGGACAGCTTATAGGGCAACAAAATTCTAAACTTAAAATAAAAAGAATCATAACCTAGGCTGATGCAGTCACGCCAAATATGTATTGAATATTGTTTTGGATAAACATAATCCGTTTAGATAAATATATATTAAACTAGTAATCAAGTTAAAAAAATAATAAATAATGACAGCAGCAATAGCAATGTCGAACAACCTAAACAAATGTGATAAGCTTATAGGGCAACAAAATTCTAAACTTAAAATAAAAAGAATCATAACCTAGGCTGATGCAGTCACGCCAAATTACAACGGCAGCTTATTTACCCCCAGGGCTTAATGACCATGTATCTGTTAAATGCATTTTAAAATATCTGGCCCTGAAGAGGTAGCCATCCTGTATTTAAATTTACAATGCTTTGGTGCTGCCTTTATTGGTTAACTTATAGGGGGATGCCATTCATTTTCTATCAGAATGTAATTCTTATTTATCACAATATATAAAATTAGTATTTGTTTTAGATTTTTTCTTTTTTCACTCACCATTTTAAAGTATCTTATTTAAATAGAAGCTAAATTTAATGCTGACTATTCTTTGCATGTTGGTTGATAAACCATATATGTTTATCACATTTGTTTAGGTTGTTCGACATTGCTATTGCTGCTGTCATTATTTATTATTTTTTGAACTTGATTACTCTGTGTTTGACATAGCTTTGTATGTTAGGCAGAGATCACCTCTGAGTAGGCAATATGCGAGAGAGTACAGCTGGAGCATTTTGAGATGGTCTGTATGTGGCATGTATTTCAGGCCACTAATGCTCTTTGTGAAGTATTTCTGCAGGCTTTCCAGTTGTTGTTGTAGATGTCTTGTGAGGTACATATCAAAAGGGGCATTGTACTCTATTATGGATCTAGTGAGTGATGAGTAGATGGGAACAATGTCCTCTTCTATTCTGCATGAGACACCTTTTTTGATGAGGTGTGCCATGTAGAAGGATTTCCTGACTACTGTGGGGATGTGATTATCACAGGTGTGTCCACTGTCCACCTGTGACCCAAGGTCTCTTATCACACTTTCAGTGTTAAGTATGCTACCACCTATGTTGTAGTTCATGGCTGCAGAGTTTTTACCAAAGGGGATGACAATGCACTTTTTGGCATTGAGCTTGAGGCCATGGCTTTGACACCAGGCATCTGTCTCAGTGAGGCCCTTTTGTAGGATGCCCACATCTTTAGTAGTTTCAATTATGGCTCCTAGTTTGCAGTCATCTGGAAATTTCATTAGCCACAGATCTTCCATGTTAAAGTTTACTTCAGGGAAGTAGATACCAAACAGGACAGGACCCAGGACTGAACCCTGTGATACTGCACTTGTCACTTGTCCAAAGTCGTACTTGGAGTCTGCTACTTTCACAGTGTGTGTTCTGTCAGTGAGCCAGTTGGCAACCCATCTTGTGACATAGCAATTTATACCTAGTTTAGTGGGTTTATCTATAATTCCAGATTGGGGGATGGTGTTGAAAGCCATGGCAAGATCTACTTAGGCTGTGTGAACCACCTTACCCTTGTCTATGGTTCTGGTGACTACTTCAATGATGTCTATCAGGTTTAGGAGACATGATCTGCCTTTTACAAACCCAACATGGTTGTTGTCCAGAGTTTGGAGATTACCAATGTCTTTTTATATAAGTTATATGATGATACATTCCATGGCCTTGCAGACCAGGCTCATCAGGCTAATGGGGTGCTAGTTCCTGGGGTCCATGGTGGCTCCCCCCTTGTGTAGTGGGATAACCATCACTGTGTACCATTCAGCAGGCACAAAGCCTGAGGTGAGGCTATGACTGAACATGTTATGTAGGTGTGGTGCCTGTTCGTTCTGTAGTTTGTGTAGAACACAGCCTGGGATGTTATCTGGTCCCATGGATGCTGTGTTCCTGGCTTTGGAGAGTGTTTTTTACCTGTGTAGCCATGATGACAGCAACTTTGCAGTCTTCCGTTATATGGATGTGCTCTTTCATGGGTGAGAGGGGGTAAAGTTAGCGCTGATCCTATCTCCCAGGATGTTGGCAATATCAGTTGGGTCTGTATATTTAGTGCCATTGTGCTGTAACTCAAAGCAGATCTGAGTGTTGCCATTGAGATTCTTGACATAGCTATAGAATGCTTTGTGGTTGTTTTTATAATCAGTGTCGATTTTGTTTTCATAACTAGCTTTGCAGGATTTTATCAGGGATCACAGCTTCTTACTGATGTTGACCATGAAGCTCCTCCCCTCATGGGATTTTACCCTCTTTTGCAACAGTTTCTTCCTTCTGTTATGCAGTTTGTTTATGACAGGGGAACACCAGACTGGCTTCCTTTTCTTGGAGGATAGCGCCTTGGTTCTGTTTGGGATAGCACGATGCATGCAGTCATGTAAGTACTTATAAAGTGCCATTGTA
Organism: Protopterus annectens; assembly: GCF_019279795.1. Classification (NCBI taxonomy): domain Eukaryota; kingdom Metazoa; phylum Chordata; order Ceratodontiformes; family Protopteridae; genus Protopterus; species Protopterus annectens. The sequence continues at coordinate 1,556,275,096 of NC_056733.1, forward strand.
AAGGATTCAGTAGTCGTAACTGTATTGTCCATCTGCATGGGTGTCCTGCAGTTCAGCACTTCTGTCTTAAGAAGCATGAAGTTGGCTTTGGAGACATTTTTTAACATGGTTTCCTTAATGGGGGTGTGGGTCCAGAATGTGGATATGTAGGGTAATTAGCTTATGGTCAGATGGGACCAATGAGGTGCTGACTTCAGGTGTGGAACACCAGTCATGCAGGACAAACCAAACCCCATAACCAACACAAATAACCACAAAGTGAGCTAAATGCTACTCATTGCCAGAAATCTCAGCCTCCAGATGCACACACTCGAGGCACTTCTCATCATGGAGAATATTGATATCTGTGCAGTAACAGAAACCTAGTTCAAGGCTCCAGACAGCATGCCAGCACTACCACGATACTAGTCATTCCATACCTTCCAGCATCAGAACCTGAATCATAGCACATAGGGTGAGGCTGTAGCCATATTCATCAAGGATACCTACACCTCTCTCTACATGCTCTCTACAGGATATTTACCCATAGAATGTTGCACAGCAATGTTCTTCACACTCCACAGAGGTGTGGCCATTAAAACCCCTTGGCATTCATGATCTATGAGCCTGATGAGTGTGTTCTGCAAGGCAATGGAGCCAATCATAACGGAAGTCAACAATACAGAGACTGGGAACCTTCCCACAGTTGAGCACACCCAGTTTGGCTTCGTCAAATGCAGACCACGCCTCCTGAACTGGGAGGATTTCTTTACCAGGCTAGAAATGATTGAAATGAGCTCAGCACAGCCTACCTATACCTTGCTAAGGCCTTTGACACCATTCCCCAGTCAGGTATCATAGATGAACTCACCAACCTGGCCATGAATCCATACATCACAAGATGGATTGCAAACTGGCTCACAGATAGATCCCACACATTAAGAGTTGCTGGCTACATGTCAGACTCTACACCGGTAATGACTGGTGTCCCCCAGGGTTCAGTCCTGGGGTCACTCGTGTTTGGTATAGACTTCTCAAATGTACATGCCAACATAGGAGGGTTGTGGTTGACTAAGTTTGCTTGGGACTGTAAAGTGTTTGCCATAATAGATTCCCCAGAAGACAGACATATTCTCCAGAAGGGACTCTATGAGACAGATGTGTGGTGTCAGAATCATGGCCTCAAGCTCACTGTGGAGGAATGCATAGTGATCCTCTTTGTTGAAAACAAAATACCCACAAACTACCACATAGGTGTTACCCCTTAAAAATAACAAGGAGATAAGGGATATGGGGACATAAGTAGATAGTCATCTTTCCTTTGACAACGATGTTGCCAAAGTGATTGCAAGATCCTATGTGGCCCACCTAATCAACAAAGGGTTTGCATCAGGATCCAAAGAGGTAGTGTTGGCATGCTACTCTTACATCATCAGACCCATCATTGACTACAGTGCACCATTTTGGATGTACTCGACTTAGCATATCCAGCAGCGGTAGGGACCACATAGGTACCTCACCAAGAGGATTACTGGCCTCAAACAGTTGTGTTATGCAGTGCAACTGGTAAAACTAAATCTATTCTTCGTTGTGTACCACCTACTCAGAGGCACACTCTGTCTAACATACAGAGCCATGTCCAACACATAACTGTTGAACATGCTCCATCTACAGCTAACAAAATTGAGTCGCCCTACACATTCCAGGGATATGAACCTCATCACAACGATGAATACAACATGCTGGTCAGATAGAGTACCATCTCAGACACTTGCCTTACTCTGGAACAGAGTCCCACTGTACATCAGACAGAACCGCTCGCTGACACTCTTCAATTGGAACCTTGATGAGTGGATGGGGAACAGACAATTCATGCCAGGCATCACATCAGCAGCCCCAATAGAAAGGGGCTTAGGGTACTAACTATTAGAACTAGGCCTTGGGAGACTACCCAATGGTGTGGTGAAAGCTGCACAACTTGCGTAGGCTGATATATGTCTTTGTGGAGATAGTCTACTACATACCTATGAACCTATGTGACAGATACATGTCTACAGATAGTAGATGTGTACTTCATTGTACAGGCATGTTGTATAGCAGGCACATGGACCACATACACTGCAATGCTTACAGATACTGGAGGCTTTTATGTACATTGGGAGAGATGTGCACCTCATGTCTTTTGTGCCATTGGGATGTGTGCTGGGTGGGACAGTCTTGGATGGCTCCCTGTCATGGTCACCCTCTTACACACATCTCTGCCCATCCATCTTTGGCTTATTATACTGTGTTCCCCCTACACACACACACATATATATATATATATATATATATATATATATATATATATATATATATATATATACAGGTACATAGGTAGGTAATAGACTATCTGCCTGAAGGCATATATTAGTATGGCCAGAGTGTGCAGCTATCACCACCCATGGAGTTAGTTCCCTAGGCCTCTGTGTAGTAGAGCTGATGAAGTGATCCATGGTGTGACAGTTCAGTTTCACATACACTCATCAAGGCTCCTCTGGAAGAGTGTCAGTGAGGCTCTTGGCTTAACGTTGGTTAGGAGCCTGTTCCAAAGCAAGAGAAGTCTGTGAGTTAGTAATGTATCCCTCCAACATGTTCTATTTAATGTTGTGATGATGATATCCCTAGAGGATATAGTACAATGAGCTTGGGTTTACTTCAGATAGCGCATGTACATCAGTTTTGCATTGGACATGGACCTGTCTGTTGGGCAGAGATCTCCTAAGCAGACAGTATACAACAGAGTACAGATTGAGTTAAATCCAGTCTTGTTGCATGGGGCAACTGTTTGAGGCCAGTATTCTTCTTGTTGAGGTACTTCAGTGGTCTTTCCAGCTGCTGAGGGTGCCTAGTCAGATTCATCGCAAGTGTGTTGTGGTACTCTCTGATGGGTCTGATGACTATTGAGTTGAGGGAACCTCCTTTGACCTACATGCAAAGACCTTGGCAGTTTGTGGGAACACATAGCATGATTTTCTAACCACTTTGTGAATGTGTTTCTGGAAGTAGAGATGACTATCCACATGTGTCCATAGATCCCTTATTATCACCTCCATATTTAGAGTGTTGGCACCTATGTGGTATTTGTATGACTGTAGCTCGAGGCCATAATTTTGAAACCACATATGTCTGACTGAAACCCTTTTTAAGGATGTCTCTGTTGTCCCAAACATCGATTATGACAACTTTTTTGCAGTCATCCACAAACTTTGCTCAACATAGCCTTTATATGTTTGACTGTATTTCTGAAAAGTGTACACCAGACAGGAAGGGTCCCAGGACTGAGCCATGAGGGACAGCAGTTGTTACCAGCTTGAACAGGAGACCACAATTCTTACCTTGTGGGATCTATCTGTGCCCCAGTTGGCAATCCATCAGATGACATACATATTTTGTTGTTGATTTTGTGGATACGACATGTGTCTGTGATGTTGGAAGAGGCCTTTCCAAGGTCTATGTGGGACATATGTAGCTCATTTCATTGATGTAAGTCCTGGGTAACTGCCTTGAAAACAGTCTAGCAGGTCTGGGAACCATGATCTGCCCCTGACCAAACCAAAATTGGTAGGGTTGGGTGTTTGTAGGCTCACAATAGCTTTGTTTATGAGTTCCATCATGATGGACTCCATGGCCTTGAGGATCAGGCTTAATAGGCATATAAGACAATAGTTCCCATGGTCTGTTGTGCACCAACACTTGTGGAGTGTGCCAAATGTTTCTGTAATGCATTCAACAGTTTCATATCCTGTACAGAGGGTGAGTCTCAACAGACTGTTCAGGTGCAGGGTCTGTTTGTTTTGGAGTTCACATATGACACATCTAGAGAAACCATGTCATCCCATAGACACCGTGTTTTTAGGTTTGGAAAGTGCTGTTTAACCACTGTATATGTGATTTCTGGATTTTCACAATCTCCAGGTATGATAATGGGCACTTTTTTCAGTGTGAGGGGGGTAAATATGTATAAACTTGTCTGACAAGATGTTGGCAATGTCAGTCATGTACATGTATTCATTTACAGTTTGCACTGACTCAGAACATATATGAGTTTACATTGATATTTATGACATAGCGAAAGAAAGCTTCATGGTTCTCTATGGACTGTTTGACAATATTTTTGCCAGAACATGGATTGGATAATGTTAGGAGTGCTCATTGTTTATTGATGATACTGATCGGAGATTTATTGATCTTCTTTGAATTTTCACTTTCTTTGAACAACTTAAGTACTTGTAGTACATAGTTTGATTATGACAGGATTCCAATATATTATATGGGTCTGTTTTCATATAACTGTGCACACAAGGCAGGATTGGTGAATAGTGACAAGTTTCTGGGGCAAGAACTGCAACTGCCAGATATGTGTGGCCCACTGCTGTACTCAGACATGGCCTAAGTGTGTGAGCATGTCCAGTATGACCTTTCAGTATGTTGACTGTCATTTGCTTTGTTTATTTAAGTGTGTGAGCATGCCCAGTATGACCTTTCAGTATGTTGCTGACTGAAATTTGCTAAATTTGTTGGTGTGTGAGCACGCCCAGTATGACCTTTCAGTATGTTGCTGACTGAAATTTCAAGTGTGTGAGCATGCCCAGTATGGACATATATACTATATGTGTGTGAAAAATCAAGTTGTTTTTTACTTCAGGGCTCACCTTTGTGTTGTACATCGACAGGAAGCACGCTGTGCCTGTAGGGCTTCCATGAGTCGCTTTGCATAGACTTATCAACATTTCTACATACAGGGGGGACAGCTATTATTTGTACATTTCTACCCGGGGGGCACACCTGATTGTTACTGTGGGTGTACATAGGCTGAGGGGTTCACCTGACACTTATACACATTTGCTAGGCCTGCACTGTTATGTCAGGTACTCCATTTCAGTCTGTACTGTTGCCTATTGTACTGGCTTGAGGCATACTACTGTACTACAGATCTTAGCTTCCAATTTCACGTATATGAGTTTGTGACCTCCTAGCCTACCCAACCCACATCACACTGTCTGGCCTGCTGTTATCTGTCTGCATAGGCCTGGGGGAAGTTACTCATATGCCTCTTCAGAGGGCATGATATAGCATTTGTTTGTGTTTGCGTTAGTCTACAATTGTCCTGCTGTGTCTGTGCCAGTGAAATGCTGTCATAGCTTAGTGGTTCAGTACTGTAACTATAGTGCACAGTATCCTGAGTTCGAGCCCTGTCACTGCTTTTTATTTTCCTGCTGGGCAGACCTGACTGGTTAAGGAACAGTAAAGCAGGTGTGAGCATGTTTACCCGAATTTGCTCTACTTTGCCTGACTTTGCACAACATTGCCCAACATTGCTCTAGTTTCCGCGGTGCGCAGCTCCACGCAATTGTGCTTAAATATGCTAAATAGTGGAAAATGTGCTTAGCACTGCTTTATATTGCTTAAAATAGGGCAATCATGCCTCAGGTGGTGCTGCAGGGCTGCCTATGTTGGATGCACATAGTACACTCCCTATACATGTTTGAAAACAGGTAGTGTCAAGTTAGGCATCCTTTTATTGTATGTGTGAGTCAGAGAGAGGTGTCATTTCCAGGGTTCCTACTGAGTCAGTGTATGTGCTATGCATAGCCTCTTTGCCAAGGCCAAGGCATACTGGGCATGCCTCCTTCTGCCTACTGGGGCAGGCTCAGGTTGTTCTTCCTCCAAGTCAGGCCTGTGCAGGCCTTGGCAATGGTGGAGGGCTGTTTGGCACTGCCCCATGCTGTTCCTGCTGCAGCTGTTTTTGCAGAATCATATTGTGTAGCATGGCACATACCCTGACAATTTGGGTACATGTAGTTGGTGAGTACTGCAAGGCTCCACCAGATGTGTCCAGGCACCAGAACCGTGACTTAAGCATCCCAAACACACGCTCAATAATGTTTCTTGTTTGTGCATGTGCCTCATTATGGAGTTCTTGTTCAGGTGTGTGTGCATTTCTGATGGGTGTCATCAGCCATGGCTCCAGTGTGTATCCAGCATCCCCCACTAGGTGACCGTCAGGGATGTCCTCATTGGCAAATCTCTGGTACAGCTGCATCAGATGCCAGATGTGTGAATCGTGATAGCTTTCAGTGCAGCCAGCACACATATTCATTATTATGCCCTGGGCATTGCACATGACCTGGCAGTTGGAGCGGAAGCCCTTGCGGTTGATGTAAATCCCTACCCCACTCACTGGGTGGTGCTTTGATGTAAAAGACGCATATTGCTGGCCAATGCCTCACTGGAATTGGGGAAATATACGTGCTCACCAACATGTGCTGACATGAAATCCAAGAACTGGTGCAGTACCCTGGATGCTGATGCCTGTGAAACCCCCATCATATCACCAGTTGGTCTCTGGAAGGTACCTGTAGCTAGTATTCGTAGGCCAACACATACCTTGGTATCCACTGGGATGGGTTCCCCTCTGTTGCTTCTGTGTGTGAGGCGTGGCCGGCACAGCTCAACAATTTGCTGCACGAGGTCTCTGTCCACTCTATAGTGCTCCACTATCTCCAGCTCATGTAGCCCCTGGTAGGTAACCCTAGGTCTGTGCACTCTTCTCCGTCTCCTCACTGTGGGTTGCTCAGCAGCATTCACAACATCACCACCTTCAGCATCTTGCACATGTTGGTTTATGATAGCAATAGCAGCCCCTAACATTTTATCTGACTTAAGCTTTTTAAGTTTTCACTCTTTGTATACTGTGGTGTTGCAGAGTTCTTGGGAAAAAACAGGGTAGACTGCTGTTTGCAGAGTTTAAAGTGCTGGGCTGGGCTGGGCTAGTCTACTGTCTGTGTACTTGGCTGATTTTGATATATTTCACCTGGCAGCTCTGCTAGTTCTCCTTGGTTAACTTCCTACTACTTCTTTTCTTCCTTTTCCCTTTCTGTTTCCACAAGGGGCAGCGCCGTGCAAACAAGCGCACACAAGTGCACACATGCACACACGGTGTAAGCATGTTTGCAAGAAATTTCAGATATATCCATGGCGTACACCTTTGGTTTCTTGTTTTCAGCTAGGACAACTGTAGACACGCCTCTTGCAATCCTAAGCAACTCATGGCAAACACCGGTCACTGTGCTCCAGTCAGCTTACAGTCTTTCAGACATACCCCCTCATGATGTCATCTATCTTCTACTCTACTACTCCCCTACTCCTACACTTACACTCTGGGGACATGGCTCATATGCTGGGGAAAATTGGGATTCACTATCCTTATCCTCATTTGCATAGGATTGCCTACTAATGCTTGGTTACATCTCTCACACTGAGCTTCCCCCCCTTAGCAACCACTACTCAGTGGCCATGTTGTTTTCAGCCTGCCATTCACCTCCATGGCAGAACAAGCTTTTTAGTGAAAATGCCCATTTTTGGCTATTTTTCAATTGTTTTCATTTTATTTAAAGCGCAGCACGTTTGCGTGGCACTGTGCTATGCTTAAACATCGGCGATCGGGAAAAAAAATGGATTTTAAGGATTTACAACATTTGCAAATGCCAATGGCCTTATATTTGGCCATTGGCATTCTTCCTCAACTAGATGCATCCTTTATTTGGCGCTGTCATAGCTCTGTTTAGTTATTTGCAGAACGGTACTCCGTTACCAACGGAGTACATTTCTGCAAATAACACTACTCTTACACGGATATGAGCATGTTTACCCGACTTTGCTCGACTTTGCTTTCAGCAGCAAATGAGGTAATTTGCATACTATTACACTGTCCGTGCAAGAGTAGCTTTAGAAGCTCTCATGCACGCCCCTGCCAGCTATTGTTGGATCACTCAGCAGACATATTGGCTGTCTGCCATCTTACACTTCTCTTAGACTCCATGCAAGCCTTCATAAATCCGGCCCAATGTTTTATGTTTACAAATATCCTACTTGATCTAAAATTTATTGTAGGGTAATCAGAAAAAAATGTAGTATATTTTTTCCAATCCATGTCTTGCAAATTGATACCTTGTTTTTCTACAAGATGACAGTTATGAAAGGTATGTTTCATTGTGGTAGGTATAATGTGTGTAAGATGGTTTTCAGAGTAAACAAAATGAAAAGAAATGGTAAAATCCTAAAACTGACATTGTTTTACCTGTATGAGTTCAACAGTAGTTTTTAGAATCAAGTGTGTTTGTCCTGTTGGAAAGTAATACAAATGACAGCCAACAAGAAAGGCTAAGTTCAGAATTCAGGAACATGTTAAGGTATGTCATGAGGGAGTACCCCTTGAGTAGGGCAACATCGCATTTCAAAGATGTACCTTCTGGAAAATTAAATAGTTTGACATTTATTGTTTTAGGGAATATACGTTTGATTGGTGGTGGTAACAAAACGAACAATTGAACAGGCTTGAGTCAACACTAAGTCTGAAACCCAGTGCACTTTTTTCAAACAGGTTTGTAAGGAATACTTAATAGGAATTGTTTATTAGAGTCTGCTTTATCATTCATGTATGGTAAGTTTTGTGGACTGTTTAAATATATTTCCTGTTCATTGACTGATTAACTTTATTATTGATTAATTGGTTAAGTTAATAAATGCTGGATTTAATATGTAAAAGCAAGTAATACTGGATCTGTGAAAACTTTCAATCCCAATAAAGGCTTATGTTGAGGCACTTGGAGAAGAAAAGGGATTTGTAGACATTGCTTCCAGCTTATTTGTGTGTTTATTGTGTGAGTCTTAGAACTAACCCTTCCTTTATACCAATGTTTGTCACTAAACTTTCTCTAAATAAATCCACCCATCTCCTGCTTTCTTTTCTATTCCCCAAAATAAAGGGAAATAATTCTGCATTTGTTGGATGACCACAGACAGCTGGGATTCTATCTAGTAAAGAGAGAAACTACCAGAAAATCTGATACATTTTTTATCTAGGAGGTAAAAAAAGATTGAACTTCCCAAACCCATTTCCAAAAGACTTGCTGTCAATGACTTACTTCAGTGTACACCAAAAAATGTCACTTAGATTGAGAGCAGGTATTTTGGAATCTGAGCCCTGGTATAAGCATGTTTATAAATAGGTCTCACACCAAAGTAAGTTACTTGCACTGAGAATGACTCTTGAGATCTGGACTTTAGTCTCAAAACAGATAATTTCCAGGTTATCCCTTTTCATTACCTTATATTACTGTTTCTATGATGAATTACTTTAGAAATAGGTGAAAGTTCATTCTAACAGAGTTATGGCTTTTTCTGGAGCCTTTTTTCAAGGGCTTTGATTCTAAGGTCATACTTAAGGCAGCTACCCTCTTTGTTTGCACTTTCACAAAACATTACAAAGTATATGCCTTTTCCAGATTAAGAGCAGGTTTTGGAAAAAGTATTCTTTAAGGTTTACTGGACTCCAGATCTATTGCCCCAACTTCCATTATTTCTTTCTAAAATCTTTGGGAATCAAGCCATAAAATCATGAATACTACATTCTGGATTTAATGAAGAACATAGTACAGCTGTGTAAGACCTTACTGTAATAGTATATGTTTGAAACAATCACTGTTGCAGTATATGTAGCCACCCTTTTTCCCTATGTTTTACCTTTATTCTTCTTTACTCTACAGCCAAGATGAACTCTGATTAGATTTTCACTCTTTTTCTTTCATTTTGTGACTGTGTCTGCCATCTATATAAGTATTAGCTGTTGTCTTTCTCTCTGGACCAATAATTTTCTAATGATTTTCACTCTCATATATCATTTAAATATTAGCACATAGTCTCACACATAGGATATAGGTCAGATGTACAGTGAAACAAAGGTATCTAACATTTTTTGTTGACTGGCCAGATATATGCTATCCTTTGCAGGTTATGCCCCATACGTCAGGAATACTGTGACAGAATCTATTCAAGCATTTATTAATATGATAAGGTTTTACACAGCTTTACTATGAATATATAACTATGTTCCATTTCATTACAAGCTTATTTAACCAAGTGTACAACAAATTCTGCAGTACAGGGCAATGAAAATTATTGCAAAGCTTATTTTAATACTACTTTGTTCATAAATAAAGAAAAGATAGGTGCTTTTGTCTCCAGTTAATCACACAAAGGACAGAGAATTTATCAGATATGTACATAAATTATCTATAACTCCTTTTATGTACAATATATATTACAAGAGTATCACATCATTCAAAGCTACTTGCACTTAAACCACATATTACGAGTTAAAACAAAATTATGTCGTTTAAAAATATTCTCTTTTTTGATTAGCAATTAAAATTAAAAATCTTGTTTAAACCTTTTAACTTAGTGAAACCTAAAATAACAGATCCCTTATATTTTCTATATTCTTAAGCATCATCTCTACTATCAGGTGACTGATCAAACACCACAAATAAAAACTTTTTGAAACTGGCACATTATTTGAATGTTTAAAAAGTGCATTGTTTACATTGTTTGTTCTAATAACATATATGTGCTCATACATGCATTTTATTTCTCATTGTCCTATTATTTTTTTCCTTTGTAAAACTTGTCACATGATATACAAACTGCCATATATATCACACTTTCACTTCTACAGGTAAATATCCCTGGTGGAGCAAAGCTATGATCTGTGTTTGTACAATATAAATTGGGGTCCTCATAACAAACCTACACATATTTCTAGAATAACATCTAAAAGTGACTCATTTTACCATTTTTAACTCAGCATCATTTTACAAAATTTCTTTTCAATTTCTTCACCTTTATTTTACTTGGATCTTCTTCCACTTTATCAAAAACTTCCATATAACCTTACACAACCTTCAAATTGTTTTTATTTCTTTGATGGAATTACAATCTGCTATGTGTCTGTGTCAAAATCATAAGTTCCTCCCATTTATTATATTCTCTTTTACTTGTATGGTTACAATCATGATTAGTAAAAGCTGCCTCTATAACATCCCTTAAATAAAATTTCCTTGAATCTCTCAGCTGTCCGAAAGGCTTCATGTTTTATTTTTCCAGCAGTAGTGAGATTGCTTATTCTGTTTAAAGCATTTTTACAATATTGTTTTTCATATATTAAGAATGCATACTTCTATATGCTCAAAATTAATTACTATAACTTATGAAAACTTTCAAAGTAGACCTGCCCTTATTGTTATACAGTAAAGTATCTAAAAATGTCATATTTTCATTACTACTTTCCATATTAAATCTAAGGAATCTCAATGACGGATTCACATATTATAATGATTCATTTAACTCATTCTTTGTACCATTGAATATGAAAAACATTTCATCAACAGAGCAATAACTTTTAATTTTGCTGTAAAATTCACTATTGTAAAAATAAAGTTTCTCCCAAAAAACATTACCAAATTGGAAAAATGTGGTGCAATGGTGGTACCCCTGACAACCTCTTTTATTTTATTTTTAAATAAGGAAAGTATTTTAATCATAACATCAGTGTATTCACAGATTAACTTAATGTAATTCACTTCATAATCCTTGTCTAGAAGCATGTGCCATACCCCCTCTTGCTCTTGTCTTATGGAATTAACCATGTATAGGGACTTCATATCAACAGAAACTAAAACTGCTTTTTCAGATACCACAGATCCCAATACTTTTTGTTTAAAATAAAACAATTTTCCAAAATAAGGTAGAGTAGGTTGATATACTCTTTAATACCTTATCAATAAAAACAGAAATATATTCTAACTTCAATCATTTGGGTGATACTATTGGTTGCAAATGTAGAGCCCTATATTTGTGAATTTGGGGTATATTGAATATTACCTTCAAATGAGGGTCAGAAGGGAGAAAAAATTGCACACACTTATTTGCTAATATTCTCATTAATCAAACTGTCACAAAGCCAACTGTCAACATATCTATAATATTTATAAATATGACTTTCAGTAATATCTCTATAAAATTCATCATTATTTAAAAGAGAAATCATTTTTTTATCATAATTCTCTGTGTATAAAACTGAAGTAGAGAACGAAAGTTTTTTAATGAAATTTTGTTTTAATAATATGTGGTTTAAGTGTAAGTAGGTTAAAATGATGTTCATGTGATATTTTATATATATATATATATATATATATATATATATATATATATATATATATATATACACACACACACACACACACACACACACACACACACACACACACACACACACACACACACACACGCACACACACACACACACCCACACACACACACACACCACATATAGGCATGTATATATACATCCCTACCAGATCATCAAAGTTTCAAAACTTCAAAATTCATATGGTAGGGACCATATAATTGAAATTTTGAAACTTCAAATGTTTTGAATGGAGATTTTGGTACAGCGCAGAATGGGAAATGCAGTACGATCTCGGAGTTGTTAGATTTAATTATCAGGGAGTGTGTGGGGGTGAGGGGGGCTTGCCCATCTGCAAAAACCTTAAAAATAGACTTTTTTTTATTTATTATTATTTTTTTTTAAATGTTCGATGTTCTGAAAATTTGTTCATATCATCTCGGTCATATGAATTTCAAAGTTTCAGAACTTCAATAATCTAACATAGCTATATATATATATATATATATATATATATATATATATATATATATATATATTACTAAAATTAACCACACTCAAAATAATTGAACAAAGAGAAGAAATTTTAACTAAGAACTGAACTTTGTGACAATAAAAGCATTCAAAAAATAGTAAATCACACCAACAACTCTTGTAGAACTTTAGCGCTTTCGTCTTATTTATTATCAAGACTTCTTCAGAAAGACATGTTTCATAAGTATGAGCAACCATTTTCACTTCCTTTATATACATTAGTTCTAGCAGGCCATTTAAATTAACAACAGTTCCTTTCCAATAGTAAAGTGTGAGCAAGCAGGGTGCTGTGTGCATTTTCATTAACATTACAATAGCAGTTGCATAAGGTAAATTAGTCAGACAGTAATAGCCTTGTGGTGCCGTGTGCATACTAAAAGGGATTGTGTGCAAAAAGGGACCGTGTGCAAAAAAGGGATTGTGTGCAAAAAGGGACTGTGTGCAAAAAAGGGATTGTGTGCAAAAAAAAAAAAAAATTTGGCGGGAACCGGGAAGGATGACAGTCATTCTGTGATGATTCTAATAAAAACACATTACTTATGAGTCTTTGCCTCCAAAGGTAAGTAAAGAAGGGAATGGAGGAAGACGGAGGAGTCAGGTAGAGAGTCCTACTATGCTTTGCATGTGTGTGTAGAGTAATGTGTGGGTATGCCACCTGATGGGGAGTGGGAGGAATGCGGTGTGGACTTGAGGGGGGGCTGGTAGTGAGCCGCCCATGACAAGGAGCATATGAATGACAGAGTGTCCCAGAAGACTGTCAGTGCGGACGGTACCAGCTGTGGGCTGGTTTGGATGGTATCACCCCTTGAATGGCTGCGTGAAATAGTGAGACCGGGAGGTATAATTGGTGCGGTCAGTGGGGGCTAGCCTGGTGATTGGGAGCATGTGTGTAGGGGGTATGGGGGAGTCAAAAGTCAGAGAGAGAGAGGAAACACATTATATTCACTTGCACAGTTGTAAATCCATAAACACATTAAATCTACTTGCACAGTTCTTCAAACCCTCTTGCACAGTTCTTCAAACCCTATCACATTTCAATCTCTATACCATTTAAGTGCACATTTAATGTTCAGTGTCTCGTTGAGACCTAGATAGACATCAGCCCTCAGTTCTATCTGCCATTTTAATTCCTGGACTTGCAGGAATGTGTCCATGTCCCCTACAAATTCTGTTATTTTTTCCAGCACTGTGAATTTGAATCCTGTGAAGTTTGGGCAAATAGCACTGTGTTTAGGCAAGGCATTCAAACTGTCCTGTTTGTGTATTGCTGCAGTGTGTTCTTTAATACGGCTACTCAGCTTCCTGTTCATTTTGCCGATATAGAAATTCCCACAGTGTTCGCAGAAAGCACAGTAGACTACATTTTTTGTGTTGCAGTCATAGTGGTCATGTAGACTGACAGTTCTGTTGCAGTGCGGGAAGGTGACGTTGTTGTTTTTTCGTATGTGTACACAGGCAACACACTTGCCGCAGTCAGACATTCCAGGTTCTGTCGATACTTTGCTCTGTGGGGATGGGCTTTTATTCCTCTTCAACGCACCACCAAAAGAAGAGGTTCGTTTGAAACAGAAGTTTGGGGATGTCCCAAGTAACTTTGTCAGACCTTTTTCTTCTCCCAAGATGTCCCAGTTGTTGGTGAGGACCCCTCTGATTCCAAACATATCGGTGGAAATTGGAAGGGGGAAACTTGACACCCAGTCCTTTTTGCAAACGGGCTGCGCTGTATAAAACATAAAAATGAAGGTTATAAACCCACAAATGTGGGTTTTATGCAATACATGGAATGACAATGCAGGGTCCAGCAGACCAAAAATAACATGGCCCCCGCGTAGTGATTGCTAAGGGGGGAAGCTGAGTGTAAGAAATGTAACTAAGCATTAGTAGGCAATCTGATGTAAATGAGGGTTAGGATACTGAATCTCACAGTCACATAGCAAATGAGCACAGTCTGAGTAGTGTAAGAGATACATAAGGGGGAGGAATAGAGTAGGAGATAGGTGACATCACAGGGGGGAATGGTAGAAAGAAATGCAGTTCATTGGAGGTCAGTGTAACATGACAGATGACAGACACAGATCAGGGAAAGAGGAGTGCCACAAGATAAGTGTGGGAAAGTCAAGAAATGGAAGGTGTACACTGTTACTTACACTAAAGGTTCTTGCTGGGTGTGCATGCGCACGTGTGCACACCATAAAGCGCGAGTAGGGCAGTGTGTGCGCGTGTAAGGCAGACTGAGCATGTGGGAGCGTGTTGGGAGATGTTTAACACTGTTTGCGCTGGTGTGCACGCGTGTAGGGCAGGCTGAGCATGTAGGAGGCTGTTGGCAGACTTGTAACACAGTTTGCACAGGTGTGCGCGCATTTTAACCCAAATACGTAGATTCTGAACCGTGTAAGCACGTGTGCGTGCGTGTAAGCCACTGTGAGCGTGTTTCTGCTGGTATGCACGTTGCTCCCCCCTGAGGAAACAGAAAGGAAAAAGGAAGCAAAAGAATTAGTAGGAAGCTAGCAGGGAATACTGCTGAAGCTAGCAGGTGAAAACAATTAGAAGCAGGCAATTACACAGGCAGAATAGTAGCCCAGCCCAGCACTTAAAACTCTGCAAACAGTAGTGCAGGATGTTTCTCTTAAGAGACACTGCAAGACAGGAGTAAGCTAATAGAAGTGAAAACTGAAAAAGCTTCACTCAGAGCAGAAATGTTAGGGGCTGCCATAGCTGTCATAATGAGACATAGGCGACTTGCTGAGGGTGGTGACAATGCAGATGGTGCCAGACAACCCACACTGAGGAGATGGAGAAGAGTGTACAGGCCCAGGGTCACCTACCATGGGTTACATGAGCTGGAGATAGTAGAGCACTATAGAGTGGACAGAGAGCTCCTGCAGCAAATAGTTGAGCTGTGCAGGCCATGCCTCACACACAGAACCAACAGAGGGGAACCCATCCCAGTGGAAACCAAGGTATGTGTTGGCCTAAGAATACTAGCAACAGGTACCTTCCAGAGACCAACTGGTGATATGATGGGGATATCACAGGCATCAGCCTCCAGGGTACTGCACCAGTTCCTGGATGCCATGTCAGCACATGTCGGTGATCATGTATATTTCCCAATGCCCGTGAGGTATTGGCCAGCAATATGCGTCTCTTCCAGCAAATAGCGGAATACCCTGAGGTAGTGGGTGCAATAGACTGCATGCACATATGCATCAAAGTACCAGCCAGTGAGCGGGGTAGGGCCTACATGAACCACAAGGGCTTCCCCTCCATCAACTGCCAGGTCGTGTGTGATGCCCAGGGCATAATAATGAATGTGTGCGCTGGCTGCCCTGGAGTTACCATGATTCCCACATCTGGCATTTGACGCAGCTGTACCAGACATTTGCCAATGGGGACATCCCACACGGACACCTAGTGGGGGATGCAGGTTATGCACTGGAGCCGTGGCTGATGACACCCATCAGAAATGCACACACACCTGAACAGGAAAGCCATAATGATGCACATGCACAAACACGTAATGTAATAGAGCATGTGTGTGGGCTGCTCAAGTCACGGTTCCGGTGTCTGGACACATCTGGTGGAGCCTTGCAGTACACACCAACTACATGTACCCAAATTGTCATGGTATGTGCTATGCTACATAATATGATCTTGTGAAAACAGCTGCAGCAGGACCAGCATAGGGCTGGGCCAAACAGCCCCCCACCATTGCCAAGGCCATCACAGGCAGAGCGTGACTCAGAGGAGGAACAACCTGAGCCTGCCCCAGTAGGCAGAAGGAGGCGTTCCCAGTATGCCCTGGCCTTGGCAAAGAGGCAACGCATAGCACATACACTGGCTCATTAGGAACCCTGGGAATGATATCCCCTCTGACTTACTCAAATAATAACATGGATGCTTAAAATGACATGACCTGCTCACAAACATGTACAGGGAAGTGTAATATGTGCATCCGACAGAAGCAGCCCTGCAGCACCACCTGAGGCACCAACACAGTTGGAGAAAAGTTCCCAGAATCCATAAACCAAAATGCCCAGGAACAATGTACCACTCCCACAAGAGGGGTAAGCATACTGGATGTGATAATCAGCAACATGTGTACTGGATGGCAAGATGAGAAGTGTATCCTTCATGGTAAGACCAGACCATAGAGTAATCACACTGGATATACACATCCCGACCCCAGTCCTTGGCCAGAATACCACAGTGAAAAACATGTGTAAAGCATAGGTTGCACCCCTCCAGACTTATGTGGAATCCACGAAAGGCCTGTGCAAGTGCAGAATATGGGACACACCGCAGAACATGTTATACAGGAATTCCATGAACACAGCCAGGAATGCTTGGAGTATGCAATCACAAATAACAACAAGACACAATGCCATACACGCAGTCATCTGGCATGCTGGACTCCAGCCATTACCAAACCATGCAAGAGAATGAGGAAGCTACCACATGATAGAGCAAACATAAAAAGGGAAGTAATCACTGATCAGTAGTATGGCAATAACATATGTCAACACATACAATCCACTAAGGCCAGCCACAACAAGTAGAATCTGTGAATCCAGAGGCAATGTGACACCTGTCCCAAGTACACAGACAACCACAACTCCCCCCAATAAATACAAATATATGTGATAGATGCAACCATGTATCCAAACCAGAGGCTGAGCTCCCCCAACTCAGTACTGTCAAAACTAGTCAGGAGGAGAAGGTAACCACATACACCACAAACCCAGTCCCACATAGACCAACCACAACTGTAAACCAAACACATAAACACACAAAAACATTCCCAGAGGCCCTAATTACAAACACACCACACCAACAGAAGCCTCCAAAGCAGATCACAAGCAACCACAACCTCCAAACATAGCACATGCAACACATAGTACACAAAGCTGGTGTGCCAAACAGTCACAGGCCAGAAGGAGAAACAACATGCCTGATACAGTTGTAATAGGTGTCTGTATAGGCAGACACACTGCTGTCCCACTCACCAGACTGAACAAGGGAAAGGGTACAGTAAGCTGCCTGTAGGCTGCCACAATATGCCACATAACACAAGTATGCAGGTCACCCCAAAGCAAGCAGAAATATGATGCACTCAATGTTCATGCTGGTGTGAATGACCTGAGATGTACCTCCCTGGGCTACATGAAAAGAGACATGGATGAGCTCTCTGAGTATGTACCCCAGGCCGGTATGACACTGGCAGTGTTCAGCATCCAACCCTCACCAAGAATGATGCCAGAGTACAAACACAGAATGATCATGTTTAACAGGTGGCACAGTTACAGCTGTCAGTCCAAGAGGGTCTAATGTCTGTCTGCTTGAGATGTCAAGCATGACAAGCCATGCTGCTGTTCCAGGGATGGCTTGCACCTGTTACCCCTGTGCGTCTGGATACTGGATAAGGCCTTTGCCACCTCCATAGAGCCATATGTAGGCAAGGCCAAAAAGACTACCCACCACCCTAGAAAACATAAGTGGTAAGAAACATAAGGGTAATGCTGACCAATGCCAGATATGTAAACTGCAATATGCATGCCCCTGAGGCACTTCCCAGTATGGAGAACATCGATGTCTGTGCAGTGACAGAAGCCTGCTGCAAGCCTAGTGATAGCACACCAGCACTACCAGGTTATACCACATATCATGCGTTATGGCCCCAACTCCTGGACCAAAACATCAAAGGAGGGGGAGTATCCATATGCAGCACAGACACCCATACGACCAGGTAACTGACAATGCAAAAAGCAGCGGAGACCACCCATGTGCACCTAAGTGTAATCAAAACTGCTGTACAGTCTGTAGCCTGCTACAGACCACACTCTCACACACAAGAACTCCACCCAGACATCCTGAAGACACTGGACAGTATGAATGTCCCACCAAATACCAGACAAGGTACACACAAATTACCACATAGGTTGCAAACCATTATGTATGCAAGGAGTAATCAGGGACCTAGGGACATAAATCGACAGTACTCTGTCATGTGACACTCACAATGCCAATGTGGCTAGGAAGATTGTCGATACTGGACACCGTATCATGAAAGGATTCACATCTACATCAAGAGAGGTCACTGTGCCGCTGTACTGTTCCCTTATCAGACCCATAATCTAGTACAATGACTCATATGGGATGTACCGTACGTGACACCTGCAGAGGTTCAGAATACCTCATAGTTACCCCATATGCTGCCTGGGTGTAGACACCCCAGCTGAATGCAGTCACAGACTGCCTACACAGAGGCATTCTATGTCTGTTGTACAAGGCCATGTCCAACACAGGAGTAATGGACATGCTCCACCACAGGAAATCAAAGCCATTGGAGCTGTGAGAGTGACAGATGTCAGCCTCAACACATAATGAAATAGGATGTGCTGGAGGGACAGATACATAACCCAGAGGCTCCCCACACCCAGAAACAGGATCCCAATCCATGTTAGGCAGAGCCCTCACTGACACCCCTCAACAGGAATATTGCCAAGTGGATGGATGATCGTACATGTTCTGGGGGTCTTCACTGTGTCATGACCAGACAGAGGCACAGTAAAGAAATTCATAAATGGCCATAATAGTCACATAGCAAGGGGCGAAGACACACACACTCTGGCTAGGCTTACTAATGCCCTAGGGTGGATAGCCTAGTATGAACCCATGAACCTATGAAGATACAAATTGTACAGGACACTAAGGATAATCACAAGGCTTACTTAACTGATGGTAGGAACCATGTTGGGCATCCACAGATATGCTCTGAATCACACAGATATTACAAACAACATACCAAACACACACATATTGCTAACATACAACCTGACAGGTGCAGTGCAAACCCCAGAATGCAAAATATCTATCCCAGCAGACTGCTGGTCCCCTGACATTGCAGATGCTGAGGTAACAGCCATCATCTGCAAAGCAAAACACACAGCAGCAAAGGTATGTGATGGTGTCCTGGGCTGAGGCCAACATGGACTCCAAGAATAATGGAATGCCAAATCACACTACTGCCCAATGTCAGCCCTACCACAGGATATGTACCCAAAGAGCAGTGTACAACAACAGTGGTCCTTCACAACAAAGGTGTTGCCTGAATGGATACTGCAAACTACCACCCCAGGATCCTGATAAGCTTGGTCTGCACAGCTATGGAAAGGATCAGTATGTACCACAGACATAAAGCTATTGTGGACCTACTGATACTGGACCCCACACAGTGTGGCTGTCCTAACTGCAGATCCTGCCCCTAAACATGTTTGACCCATTTGAAGCAGTCATTAAGGTCATTGATGAGGGCAATGTGGTCCACACAGCGTAGCTGGACCATGCATATGCTTCTAGACAATACTCTACGAGTTCAGTATGGATATGTTCACCAGCTTAAATATATACCCCTATGTCATTCCAGGAACCAACCACAACACAGCAATCTGCCCAGTGCACACAGTAAATGACTACAGAGACATAAGTGATATAGTGGATCATATGCAAACATATTCCACAGATACACAAGTTGGTCATAGGAACAGGGAATGCTATGGCAATAAAGACCTGCAAACAGTAGAACAGCACAACAAATATTGTGCATCTGACAATTGAACATATGGGTGTAGAGGTCAATACTAGTAGGGAATGACAGCTCAGCCAGAGTGTGCTTGGCATCTGTATCCCCAGTACAGTAGGCTACTGTACCACTGTAAAGTAGGTCACATAAGGCAACGTGTGGGGCTAGTGAGCTGTGCCTCTGTCAAGCAGGGGCACAGTGGAGATCCCAGGGTTTGTGTGTGCTGGAAGAGGGTTGCTGAGGATCTCTAACAGTAAGTGGCCATCAATAACAGACTGAGGGGAGCCCTATCTGCATTCTCTGGACAATTCCACTGTCAACACTGTGTTGTGATGATTATGTGTGAATGAAGTGCCGTGCCGGAACTGTTCACAGATGTCCTCCCTCTGTGGGCTACAGTTCTGTAATGTATTAGCTCACTCTGTCTGTTGTACAGCTGATATATGGCTGGTGTACACCTGACAGGTGTCTTGTTGTGGAACAGTCATGGGTATATGTGGGATAGCATGATCAATGCAAACCGTACACATGCTCATAGAATGCAATTGTCAAGGATTATGCTGAGTGGCCAGTATAGTCACCCAGCATGGGTCCTCTGAAGTCGTCCTCCCCAGTCTTCACAAGTGTAGAGTCTGCTTGTGCTAAATACAGTTTGTGTGCAGTGACAACCTTGCCTGGGGGTGGAGATGGGATATGGATGTCCAGGGAAAGGTGGGTATGGTCAGATATCAACAATGGTGGTCTACCTCTGGTGTGGAACAGTGAGTACCCATGTTGCAGATGGACAGGTGCAATATGTATTCCCCATGTGGCTGTGGTGTGTGGTTCTGCCATAGCACATGGACCCACAAATTGTAGTGGCTGTAGGGTAAAGTGGTAGAGGCCTGAGTAGTTCTCACACACAATATGCCTGTACCTGATGTTAACAACTGGAATGGTGTATGTGAACACATGCATATCCCGGCACTGTTCCCAGGGAAGCTAAGTGTGTGTCCTGGATGTGGGTATGGTGTTCTGGACTGGTTGTGTTGTGTGTTACAGGTCCTGTGGTCACAAAGCATGGTATAGAACATAACCTGCCAGTGCGATGTGCATATCTGACCCTGACGTAGGTGGCTGCAAATGCATATATATGCTATCCCCCACCTGACAGGTAGTACTACATGTACATACCTCTGTAGAAATAAAGATGTCAGCACCCTATAAATACTGCAGGTGCAGAACAGACGCCTAGTAATTCGGATAGTGCACTCTGTTAATGCGTTTCCCTCAAGTGTCATAATATAGTTAGGTAGGGGTTTGAATCTTGCAAATGCTCAGTGTGTGTAGGTGGGTGAGTGGGGTCTGTGTGAGGGAAATGTCCCTTTTGACAACTGGGAAAACACACTACAGGATGCACATTCCCCTTTCTAAACACTGATGATGTCAGCACCCTATAAGTACAGCAGGAGAAGGGAAACCTCCCAGTAATGCGAATAGCGTGCTCTGCTAATGCATCCATCTCGAGTGTCATAACCTAATTAGGGAGGGGTTTGATTCTTGCAACTGCCCAGTGTGTGTGGAGGGGGTTTAGTGTGTGTGCAAGTCTGTGTGAGGGAGATGTCCCTTTTGGCAACTGTGAAAGCACTCTACAGGATGCACATTCCCCTATCTCAGCACGGATGATGTCAGCACCCTATAAGTACAGCAGGAGAAGCGAAACCCTCCAGTAATTCGAATAGCGCACTCTGCTAATGCGTCCATCTCGAGTGTCATAACATAGTTAAGTAGGGGCTTGAATCTTGCAAATGCTCAATATGTGGGGAGGTAGCTAGTGTGTGTGCAAGTCTGTATGAAAGAAATATCCCTTTTGGCAACTAGGACAACACACTACAGGATGCACATTCCCCTTTCTAAACACTGACGATGTCAGCACCCTATAAGTACATCAGGAGAAGAAAAACTGCCCACTAATGCGAATAGCGTGCTCTGCTAATGCGTCCATCTCGAGTGTCATAACATAGTTAGGTAGGGGTTTGAATCCTGCAAATGCTCAGTGTGTGTGGAGAGGGTTAGTGTGTGTGCAAGTCTGTATGAAAGCAGTATCCCTTTTGGCAACTAGGAGAACACACTACAGGATGCACATTCCCCTTTCTAAACACTGATGATGTCAGCACCCTATAAGTACAGCAGGAGAAAGGAAACCTCCCAGTAATGCGAATAGCACACTCCGCTAATGCGTCTTTCTCGAGTGTCATAACATAGTTAGGTAGGAGTTTGAAACCTGCAAATAGTATGTGTGTGTGTTTGGATGTGGGGAGTTTGTGTGTGTGTGCAATTCTGTATGACAAACATGTCAGTTTTCGCAATCAGGAGATCACACTACCTGATGCACATTACCCTTTCAAAACACTGATGATGTCAGCACCCTATGAGTACAGCCAGAGAAAAAGAACCATCTAGTAATCCAAATAGTGCGCTTCGCTAATGCGTCTCTCTCACGTGTCGTGACTTAGTTAGGTAGGGGTATGAATCCTGCAAATAACAAGTGTGCATGAGTGTGTGTGTGGGGGTAGTAGGGTGTGTGTAAATGCAAGTAAGAGAGAACAGATCCTTTTGCAAATACTACAATACACCAGATGCTGCATATTCCCCCAGTAAACACAGGGGATGTCACCACACTATCAGCACAGCCAAACAGGGCTAGTTGGCCAGTAATGCCAATAGTGCGCTCTGCTACTGGATCTATTACCATTGTCAGAGTACAGATAGGTATGTTTTGGTAACCCACAACTGCCACGTGTGGTTGTGTCACACATTATGACCCTGTGTGGGTCTTTGTGCATAACAATGCATGCCATTGCCTAAACCAGCAATGGCATTGCACACATGATGTATGTGTGTGACACATACACATAAATACCTGTGACCTGCAGTAGTTACCATGTCTGACACATGCCTCGAGTGGATAAATGGTATTTGCAATGCATAACAATATGACTGTGTCTTACTGTGCAGGGGCCGCACGCAGTATTTGTCTATACAGTGTGGGTGTATATGGTAAAATACCTACAGCAGGGGATACACATCTGGTCTGGGCCATATAGTCTACATGTAGTCGATGTACAGGTGCTGCATGTTCCCACCTGTTGTGGGAGTGGTAACATGTCATTCCACTGCAATTCAGTGACCACATGCTGGGAACCCTTCAACTAGTGTGTTGTAGCTACAGTAATGCTCACGCACAATGTTTGGCTGGATGCAGTCCAGCCATATGAAGACAGTTCTTGAGACTGTCATATTGCCAGTGTTGTTATGGAGGATAGTTGTTTTTCCTGTGTATGGGAGGGTTGTTTGTGCCAGGCTATGAACCAGATGGCAGTCCAACACACTGTTAGCTGCACATGAATAGGCCCTGATGCTTTGTGCTGTGCCAACAACCTGGAGGTGTGTGTATCTGTGGTGCCTTGGGATACCACTCCCCTGTCCATGTGTGTTACATGTGTAGGGGACGACAGGCATGGTATGAGGCATAACCTGGCAGTGATGGGTTGCACCTGTGAGCCATGAATCAGGACTGTGGTACTGCACAGACATTGCAGTTCACCGTGCTGAGGACAGTGTCCAGTGCATGCAACTTGCGGTGTACACTGCTGGTGTTGTGTAGCAGCACAGTTAGTGTCCTAACCTGAGTGATACCCGCAGAGGTGGCTATGTAATCCGTGTCCTGCAGCATAAGGCAGTATGTGTGTATCAAGGAGCTTCGCCAATATACATTGGGCCATGGGTGTCATGTGCAAGCTGCCCCTTGCACATCATTGTGGCTTCCCTAGCATGTAAGCACACGTTGACAGCCAGCGGATACCCTATGAATGACATTGGAGACTGAGCAGAATGTAGACATACAACACCCTTCCTACATATAGTGGTAGCATACCTGGTGAGGGTATGTTGGCAACCAAGATCAGGCTCATACTGGCCTGTGCCACATGCTGAGAGATCCCTTCTATGTTCCCTATCATGTAGTCCAGGGAGGTATGTCTCAGGTCATCCATAGTGGCATGGTCAATGACTGAGTCATATGTGTCCATGCCTCAGACTGACCTGTATGCATGTGTTTTGTGGTGGACCATAGTGCCCCTGAGGCATATCACTGTGACCTTCACCATATACAGCCTGTTGAGCGGGACCCCACTGCAGCACCCAAGACAGGTACCTGACACATCTGTAGCAGGTGTGTTGTGTAGCCCTACAGACTGTGAGTGTGTGGCACATGGGATGTGTGTGCCATGTGTGGCATGTGCTCTGTTCCCACGTAACATATGCCTGTGTGCCAGCTGCGGAGGTGTGAGATGCTCAGGCAGGATGCTATTCTGAGTCCCCATGTATGTCCCAGTGTGTTCAGCATGCTGTCAGTGCGTGTCTATGTCTAACTTGTATTGTAGTCACTGTAGTATGACATGCCACCTGACAGGGTATGGCATTACTGGGTTCAGAGAGCTCAGTCCCCAGATTGGCTATGTGGTGGCATCCCACACATGTGTTGTACGTTCCTGGCCAAGGGTGATGGTTGACTGCATACATGTGGCAGCTGTGACATTGCCACATGACTCACATAAACCACAACTGGACCATAGAGGTGATTCACAGGTTACCTTTGCACATGCTACCCTAGTAGTGTGATTGCCATGGTGAGTACCAACACATAGGGCCAATGGGGAACAACATACTGAAGGTGTGTATGTACTGCTACTGTTTCATAGCACTGGCATATATGACTGCACACGTGGGTAAATGCCAGGTAAGACATGTGCAATGTTTCAAAGGCAATGTACATGCGAACAGGACGGACAGTGACGTTCTGTCATGTGTAAACTTGATATACATATCGTACGCTATGCAGATGTCACTAGGAGTCCACAGAAGCACTGTAACTCTGCATTGCAGGTGGAAGCAGTGTTCCAGGGAACCCCAAGCGAACATGCATGCAAACAAAGCTACAGTAAGCAGGACTGGAAGTAGTTCATTGTACAACAAAGAAGGGGTAACACTAACAGTAAGTAACAGTGCAAATATGTAGGCACTATCAACATGTACCCAGGAATGCACAGCGCAGATGCCCATGGTAGAACTGATATTATGTCATAGTTAATTGTGATTTGGATTACATTGGTACTGCACACATATCAACATGCGCAAACATCCACATTGCATAGTCATTGTGGGCAACTTGACGCCATTACTGGACATGTCCATCATTGCATATCACTACTTGCATTAGCTTCCCCCCTGTGCTACCCATGTATGTGGCTATCTGTTGACATCCTTACCACCGCATGCAATAATGTGCAGCTGTTACACTTTAGTACGCACTATGGGTGCAGATAACAATTCAGGACAGTCATACGGTTACTGCATCAGGCATGCTGGGATATACACACAGTCATATCAGCACACTGTACTGTTACCAACATGATACTACTAATACACTTCTATGTAGTCACCCTGTGCATCAGCAACGTGTTTACCTGTTCCCGCAATGATGTTGGAGATTGCAGGAGGTGGCACAGTGTCATCATATGCACAGGGTGTGAATTAGGTATGCCTGAGTCTGCCACTGATACCACCAATTGACATGTGTGTGTATGTGTGTTGGTGAGGGACAGCAGTACAGAGTGGGGCACTGTTGGTGCAGTGTGTGCGTGTATGTGGTAGCCCTAGGTGTTAACATTTCACATGTGTGTATGCATGCACACAGTTCCACCTCATGGCTGCCATATACAGGGGTTTGTGGACAGCCACAGACTGCACCTGGCAGGTCATACAGATCAGTGTCTGTGGGCACGGACACGGTACCTGTGCCTGGCAGGAGTGCTACGGACCGTATCCAGTACTAAGCCAGACTGGGTACTGTCATCAGAAGCGGGAGTGTGTTGACTGGACACAGGTCCCTGTTGGGACTGTCCAGAGCCACGTGCACGTGGTCTCCTGGGGCATTCTGATGACAGCACAGACCCAGCATTGCTGGGGCTGCTGCTGGCACTATGGGGGCGTGCGCGGGCCTGTTGTTGTCCGCACCGACTGCCAGCTGCTGCTGTTGCTGGCATACGGCCATGTCGACACCGCAACCGCCCACCATTGCCCTGGCTCATGGACATTTGGTTGTGGAACTGCTGTAATATGTCCCCACAATGTCTGTCTATGACATCGGTGAAATTACGGATAGCATCCGCGATGTCACGCATACTGTCAGTCATGGCTGTGCGACATGCTCTCAGCTCCTTTCCATATGTGACTGTGCCTGCATGACAGCCTGAAACATAGCTGAGGTTGACAGACCTCTTTGGGCACGTCTGCCAGAGGCAGTACGCCCACGGATGCTCCCACGAAAACCCATGGGCAACTGTCTGCCTGATACCATCGCAGGACCCTGCCCATGGCTGCTGTGTGGGGAAGCATGTGCCACAGATACCACATTACCCTGTTCAATGCCCACTGTATCCTGTCCATCACCTAGGGACAATGGTGACAAAGGATGTACTGGCAGGATGACTGTGCGCAATGATGGGGTTGACAGCTGTGTACTGTCAATTGGCTGACCAATGGCGGACCCTGACACACCTTCCAGTACCATTACACAGATATCATCATTACCAGTACCTGTGGCACCAGATTCAGGTTCCCTGCTGCAGGACACCAGATCAGCACCAGAACCTGTGGGAGGAAGACAGGAAACACAGTTTACAGTGTCCACACAATGTTACCAGTGATGCACTTATGCACACTTGCACACATGCACACATGCACACATGCACGCATGCACGCATGGACACAGGCACACATGCAGACATGCACACGTGGACACATGCACACATGCACACATGCACACAGGCACACAGGCACACAGGCACACATGCACACATGCACACGTGGACACATGCACACATGCACACATGCACACATGCACACATGCACACGTGGACACATGCACACATGGACACATGCACACATGCACACATGCACACGTGGTCATGTATACACATGCACACATGCACATGCACATGCACACATGCACACATGCACACGTGGACACATGCACACATGCACACATGCACACGTGGACACAGGCACACATGCACACATGCACATGTGGACACATGCACACGTGGACTCAGGCACACATGCACACATGCACACGTGGACACAGGCACACCTGCACACATGCACACATGCACACATGGACACAGGCACATCTGCACACATGCACACATGCACACCCCGCAGTATACACACAGAGCACTACTGAGTTACACTAGTGTTACTAGCACTATCAGGACTATTATAGGTATTGTTAAACACACTCACCAGCATGGATGGCCTGCCTTGCTGTAACCCCAGAGGGACCTGCAGAAATGAGGAGATTAATGTCAGTGGGCACAACTGTGCCATTGATACTGCATATGATACAGTGCAGTAGTACACCAGTTGCCTTTCACACGTCAGCTGCTGATATTGCCAATATCACACATGCACAATTACATACTATGTTGACAGCTACATACCACGGACACATGTTACACATGCATAAACTAACAGTGTACAGAACAGTCAAATGTACATATGGCATATTACCTGCATGCTCCATGTCGTGCTGCTGTGTGGATCCAGCCTCCATCATGATGCAGGTGTATTGTTGTTGCTGTTCCGGGGCTGGAGCCACAACACTTAGGAGTAGCCCCTCCAGTCTGGTGAGGGGGGGATGTGTGGCCACCCCACCTCCTGTGGCAACCTGTTGCCTGTGGATATCCGACGTACGCTGACGGACATTTCTGATTAAATCACTGCAGTGATGTCGTACCTGCTCATATGTCCTATTATGCGTGCCAATGTCATTTACCCTACGGACAAGGTCTTGCCACAGTGCAGCCCTCTCCTGCTGATTCTGGCTGGTGCGGGAAAACAGTATGTCATACCACACCAGACTCTGGTGTATCTCCTCATCTTCCGCTGCAGAGTAGGCGGGATTACGCTGATGCCATCTCCTGGAAGAGAACACAAACAGGATATCAGCAGACTATGTCAGCAATATATGGCACACATACTATACATGATACTCAAGTGTAGTGATATACTACTACTCCCATATGTTGCATGTGTGTGTCTCGTGGTGGATACACAAGTACATGGCCAGATATCAGTGCTCAGCCAACACCTGTGCAACAATACCTGCCACATTCCATACAACATAGTAGCATGCCCCATCGGTCAGCACACTGTGACAGGTTCAATGCACAACCTCACTCTGGGGGTTCATACCAAGGTACTGTATGTGGAACGCCATCCACTAGTGTGATGTGGACACAAGTTACTCAGCCTGGATATACATATCCCACCACCACCACCAGCACAGTAGTCTACTTTGATATGTATGTGATTAGACAGTTATTCACTTGTTAGGACTGAGATGGTATCCATGCAGCCCACTGGGCCAGTGGAAGCCACAAACCACACTGCTGACCCCTTTGCGAATGCTTACCACGGACATCCCACAGATTGCATGGAACTTGCACACACATTTCTAACCCAGACCCTATGCACAAAGGTTGGGCATCCTGTCCGGTGGACCCCAGCCAGAGGCAGATTGTATAACGATAGCAGGAGTCTACTGCAGGACAGAGCAGATTCACATTAAGGGAAGGCATCTGTGGTCAGCACTGGTAATACGCTACGGTCTCTCATAACAACGGCCATGGCCTACTTTGGGAGGGAAATGGCCACAAACACTATAGATAACCACAAGGCCTTCTTCAGTTATGTTACACATATGGACCAAATGCCTCAGATATGCTCTGAGTTAATACACACCTACTTAACATTCACCGCTGTGGGTGGAAAAATAAAATATATGTATAGGTAGAGGAACGCTGGCCTTGTTCAAGAAGAAATCTTGACCAATGGATGGGAGATCAGAGATATACCCCAGGATTACCTCAGTGTCACTGCTCAACAGAGGCAGAGCAAAATAAAATGGTTAGTTCCCATACCATAAAGGGGGGGTATCACAACAAAACTATGGGCTAGGCTTGTAAATGCCCTCGGGCAGATAGCCTAGTATGAACCTATGAACCTATGAACCTATGAACCGAACACACAGGTATTGGCAACATTCTTGCAGACAGGTTCGGTGCACGTATCCCCCCTCCTTCTCCCCCACAAGTTGAAATACTTATCACAGCTGTATGTAACCTCCCTATCATCTCACATGTCCAGGTGAGGGCCGCCCTCAGCAAAGCAGAACGCACAGCATCACTGTGACCTGATGGTATCCCTGGATGTGTGCTACGTGCATTCCAAGAGGACATACAACCGCATATAAGACTGATATTTAACCTTGGCTGTACTACAGGATATGTACCTGGACACTGGCATACAGCAACAGTGGTCCCACACCACTAAGGAGGCACCTCTACTGACCCTGGGAACTACCACATCATAACCATAACTGGCCTGGTCTGCTAAGCTATGGAATTATTCAGTATGGGATGCATATACAGCGATATTGGGTACCTGCAGACACTTGTTCCTGGCCAGTTTGCCTTTGTGATGGGCTGATCCTGCCTTATGAACCTGGCTGACCTTTCAAAACAGTCACTACAGCCATTGCTGAGGGCAACGCACAGACAACTGCTGCCAGGATCATGGCCTAACACTGACTGACATGTAATGTATAGTCATCCCCTTTTGGTGGAACTACGTACACACAACATATCACATGGACATACCTATAGATACAGACCTATGACACATTTGGAGGGTTCACAGTATGCAGACTATTAACCTGCTACTTTACATTACCTGTGTTTGTCGCAGCTGGTTGCATTACCACTACTTCTGCTTCCTGCTGCTGCTGGCACGGCTTGCTACTGTCACTGCTGACAGCTTAGACTCAGTGTGTAGCGTGTGTATTTTTTTTTCTCTCACTCTCTGTCTCTGTCTCTGTCTGTCTCTCTCCCTCTGTCTGCTTCCAGACAGTGCAATGAATGTATTGCATGTGTGGAGTGTTAGTACAGGATGCTTTTGTAGGTATCTGCATAGGTCCATGTGATGGCCTCTGCACCAATTGTAAGCCAGCATTTGCTAATTGCATGCAGCCAGTTGTGTACTGATTGCAGTTCTCACTGTGATTTCAGGACAGTGCTATAAAAGGGTATGTGAGATAGGCGTTGCCCTTTCAGATTGTAAGGGCGGGGACCATGCTGGTATGCTGTGGACACTGTTCTGTGAGTGTAAAGGTTAGTATCTCTCTCATTATTCAGGCTGTGTTGTAGATTCACATTTCTCCATTCCTCTCTCCTGTTCCCTGTAGTGAGTGTGTATGCACAATGACACCTACAACTATATATATATATATATATATATATATATATATATATATGTAAATATACATACATTTATATATGTACATTAACTGACATTATTACCTACTAGCTACCAACTAGCATGGCTGTTTCTGTTCACACACTACTATTATGGAAATCCACTAGTTTTGACAGTAATTCTAAATGACATGCTTTGTGTACTACACATCCTATATTCCCTTTACATTCATTCCTACTATTACATGATATATTTATTTTAGCACAATGTTCTTGTATAAGAGTCATGGCTTAGTGGTAGGTCATACAGACTACTGTTTCCAAGGTCCTGGGTTCGGGACTGACAGTGGGATTTTATTTTGCTTTTGAACTGACTACAGGACCTGTCAATCAGAGTGACTAAGGCACTTTTAAGCAGTTGTAACCGGTTAGCGCTGGTTTGCGGAGCTCCCGCATGCACTGGCATTTAGCTCCAGACACACGCGACACCCGCTTACAACCGCTTAACAGTGCTTACTCTGGCGACACCAGCATTATTTTCTTTGAAAGAAATGAAAATGGGGAGGCAGGAAAGTGGTGAAAAGGGGTCACAAAGAGGGTAAGACAGTAGGGAAACAAGCTTGGGATTTGCAGGAGGGATGTAGGTAAGGCCCATAGCTGCTCATTTCTTCATCAGCAACAGCTGTGCATATGTATGTAATTTGGTGTGACATTTGAAACCTTCCACCCCTGAGAGAGTTGTCAGGACAACAATAATACTTGTTGTACAGCCAATTGTAATTGATAGTTTCCATGTCCAGCAGACATGTGTGCGGAATGGGCAGCTATGTATGGGCGTAATTTTTTTGTGGGTACAGAGTGCCCTTTTTTTTTTTTTTTTTCAGGTGAGAGTGGTATGTCAGGTGAAGGAAGTCGGTATAGCTGGGGAGGTAGGTTGGGTAGGTCAACAGACAAGACAAACAAGATGCATACAGGGGCAGTGTATGACACGTGGGGGTGTTACACAATTGATGGGGATGGAGGTTTGGATATCCAGAGCCCATGAGCCCACAGATGGCAACAGTGGAACTGATATCCCCACCCATGGGCAGTTGCCACTGTTCCTTCACTGCCCAGGACGGGCTGTGCTGGGGGCTGTGTAGGCCGGGCAACAGGCATGCCCGTAAGTTGTGCCACCTGTGCCTCAAGCTGGCGTAGGGGCTCAAGAACAGAGTCCCGGATCTCCCTACGCACCACAGTCTGGATGCTACGGAGGGTGAGTGGTGGTTCTCCTCCAGCCACGCTTGCAGAGGGGGGACGGGCCCCATCCCCTGCAGCGCTTCCACCCGCAGGTGGCACAGGGCCACTGGAGGAGGGTCCAGACTGGGCACTAGTGCCAGGTGCACTCGCCAGCTGAGGTGGGAGAGGTGGGTCCGCTGGAACCCGCCTTCCCTGTTGTTCTATGTTTTGCATTATGTCATGACAGTTTGGGTTAGTAACATACAATACCATTCGCAATTAGTTGTAACAGCATGCATTAGTATTCCCATTAACCAAACACCCAGATATTCACACCATTGAACAGCGAGCATAACACATGCATAATTTGAACAGCAATACACAGTACAACAACATGCAGGGTTGATTGATGGCAACAGGCCATCAGGTTTGGATGTATGAACAGGGCAGATGCATCAACGGACATGCAGATATTTATGACCCATCAGGACAAATGTCCAGGGGTGTTAATTGTGATTGCACATACCAATTTCACGTGGAATGGATTATATGTGGTTATAGGGTGGGGTGAAGAAAATATTATTAACACCTTTGAATACCAATATATATGCTGTACATTTCTAATAGCTACAGATATATACACACTACTGTTCTAACTACAGTTTCCTATATGATAACTACTTCACTTTGGTGATAGGACTGTTACTGCTACATCAATATACATTTTATTGTTATTCATACACGTTCATATCTGGCTTTGTTCAGCTACATCATCCTGCTACATTTGCTTTATATAGCTATAGACAACTGTGGATGTTTGATATTTCAGACAATCATACTATCTGCATATTGCAGACTGAGAGCAACATATCCAGATTTTGGGATACACATTCCAGCTGCAGCAACACTTTGGACACATTTTGCAGTTTGGTTCTACTTGTCACATTCATTTCATTCTGTACTGACTGCAGTATACTTTATTCAGGGTTATTACTACTTTATTGGTGGATTCATAACTCTTTCTCACACCCTCTCACTTGTTTTCATTTTACTATTCAGGATGGTACTTACTTCTAGGCTTTATTGACATGTTTTACCTGTAGTTATTACAATCCTTTCCAGCAGTCTCACTTCTGTCATGTTTCAGTATTTCAACAGGGATATATTTCACACATGTGATTTGCTCATCTTCTGCAGCTGTACTTTTCAGCCTGCTGCAGGTTATGCACTATTATATTACAGGAGGGGCATCTTTATTTCAGACTTTATTTGAGACATTTTCATTTTTCTGTTTGGATTACAGACTGCAACACACTTTTGTAATCAAGCAATACTTGCAAACACTTTTACACTGTTACTTGCACATTTTATTACTTAGTGACTACACTGCACTCTTTTGCTAACTGTCATACTTTGATATTTCTTTACAGTTACTGGGAGTGGATTACTGACCTGCCTGGTGGTGCAACCACACCAGCCTATCGCCATAGGCTCTGCGGTTCGCAGAACGGACATCTGCAGCTGTAATATAAATGAAGTAATATTGGAATACACATCCATAATATCAGCTAATTTAATTTCTTACATACATAATTAAATGTAACTTACTCAGTAGTGGGGCGTTGGGCATTTGCCGGGCCTCCTGGATCCAAAGGTTCAATTGGTCCTGCTTGCATCTCTTCAGGTCCACATGGTGGTGACGGACCTGCTCACCAGTCCTTGGAATCCCTGTGGCACTGGTGAGATCATGAGCCAACCGGTCCCATGCCTCAGCCCTATATGCTCCCCACAGGACCTGGCCCTGCATGAGTTGGGCCTCATGATTGTGGACTAGGAGCCAGACCATGTATCTGGACTCCTCAACACCCCACCTCTGTGCTCGAAAGCAACTACCCTCACCTACACCTGACATTCTGGCTGCAAGTCAGTTCTACAATCGTTTATGCTGTGTATTCCTGCCTATGGGGCTTATATATGCTGTTTTTCCCGCACTTATCTGTGATTGGCCATTTTGGAATTGTATCCACTTCACAAAACCTGCTTTGTCATGCTCCACTTTCTATTCATTCCTATATATTTGCTATTACTGCATTTCTGAGTACAGCTGTCGTGGCTTAGTGGTTCAGTACCTTGACTATGGTTCATGGTGTCCTGGTCTCGAACCTGGCCACTGCTTTTTATATTTTATGACTGTCTAAACAGGCTAGGGGGTGTGTCTGTGTAAAGGCAGTTTTGTTACAGCTTGCTCAACGTTGCCCATCTGTTAGCTTGTTAGCGCGGTGTGCAGCTCCGCACAAACGGGGTGAGCTGGCTTACGCCTCATTTGGCTGTCAGCACGCATATCATGCTCAGCTCAGCTAGGGTCACACAGTTTCAGTGTGTTAAACCACTGCTCACCTATGGGCACTCAATATACACCTGTTAAACCACTGCTCAGCTATGGGCACTCATTTTGCACCAGGTAAACCATTGCTCACCTACGGGCAGATGCACTCACCCTGTTAAACTGTGGCTCAGCTATAGGCACATCTGACATTTTTTATTGTTTTGTTACCTCACATTTCTTCAAAATAAATGGACTATTTCATTACATTTTACATAAAATGTGATTTTATATGTGTACATGTTTGTCAGGGACTTGTTTCATGCTTATTTTGCTAAAAATAAAAATTGGTGTTGTGGGGGCTCGAACCATGATTGCCTGCTCTTCAGCCGACATCTCGACCGCTACGCTTTTGCTTCTTGGCTTACTTTGCATATTTAGTTCTTATATGCTTTCCCACTGACTGCTAACTGTAGCTGCGCTATGGGCACACCCGCGCAAATGAGCGCACTCACGGGCAAACATCTTTACGATTTAAAAAAAATTTATAACATGTTCATTTATATATTTTCTGTTCATAGTCTGTGGGGGCATGTGTTGTGTTGTGTTTATTCACATTTCCATGGACTCTGTCGTGGGTGTTTACTTTGGGCACTTTTACTCTTCTGGGGGCGTGTCCGCTTACAGGGCTCGGCCTACTGTCTTATACGGACCATGTTAGCCTTAGGTGTGATTCAGCATGCTCTCATGAATATGCAAAGCATGCTGACATCACTCCGTTTAACTGCAGCCTCCGTGTAAGAGTTATAACTCTTACACGGAGGCTTCGTGAATCCTGCCCATAGTCATTAATGTTGTAAGTGTATATGTGTATGGTTTAAAATTTAGTCTTTTGAAATTTAGCATTGTAAGCTTTTGGTGAAATGAGATTCAGTCAAATGAGTTTTCGGTATTTTGAAAATTATGTGATTTGGTCTCAGTCAAATGAAAGTCAATCAAATGAGATTTAGGTGATGTGAAGTAGACCCATATATATATATATATATATATATATATATATATATATATATATATATATATATATATATATATATATATATAGATATATATAGATATATATATATATACATATATATATATATATATATATATATATATATATATATATATATATATATATATATATATATATATATATATATATATATATATATATATATATATATATATATATATATATATATATATATATATATATATATATATAGAGAGAGAGAGAGAGAGAGAGATAAGTAGTTGTTGGTAATTTAAGTATAGATCTGATAAAGTCTCAGTCCTTTGTGTGATTAACTGGAGATGAAAGAGCTATGAGTCTTTCTTTTTTTGTGAATAAAATATTATGAAAATAACTCTGGCAGCTAGTCTCGTTGTACTGTACAGCAAGATTATGTTTTACTTTGGATCTGTTTTGCGGATTTCCATTTGGTTGTAAAAAGAACTTTTTTCATTCAAGTATTCAAGCTCATTTAATAAAAAAAAAACCTGACACACATTTCATCTAAAACTCTTTTTGTTAGGATAACATTTAATCAAAATACATTTATTTTAAAAGTTATATATACAAATATAACTACATTTTTATTTTGTATGGGACAAGCCTCCCTGTACCCCCATGTGGCGGGCCTCATCTGCCACACCTCAGTTACATAAACATTCTAATTCCACAGTGACATAACAAATGGAAAAAAAAGTGCTCATCACATATCAAATCACTGGTGACATACATACAAGGATTTTCTAAAGATGGTGTCATAACATAACAGAGACCATTAGCACAGCAAAAATACTGATTAATACTAATTTGCATTGCAATGCCTATGCTTTGTTGTGTGCTTCTTTCTAAATAAGTTAACACACTGAACTAAGCAATTACTGTTTGGAAATGACACAGCTGTTGATGTTGATGTAGATGCTAATACATTACCCACAATTATATATGGCGGATCTCGAATGCAATGCCTTTATTTTTAATTTAGAACCAGCCTTGTATCATTACATTTCTGTTATATCAAGCACATGTTGATGAGGGACTGACTTTCCAATTTTTCCTCAGTGATATTAGGTATTGTAATCACCTGCCCCTTATACTTCTGAATTAATTTGTCTACAAGCCCAGTACTTCTTTTTATCATTGATGCTATATAAATTATGTGCATAACCATCTACAACTAGTATTGGCTTACCACACTGTGATTGTAGCTTATTGTAAATCCTGCCTATGCTGCCAGGTGCATGATGACTGATTGTACTCTCCTCCATATTGCATTTGAGAAGCCATACAGTGACATCTGCATTTAGCGAGCACTACCTTTTAAACCAAATGCAAGGCTTAACTAATTGACGAGTGAGTATGTCAATGAATTAATTTCTGAGTACTGTAAACCTCAATGTTTCTTTATGCTCCTATATATATATATATATATATATATATATATGTATATATATATATATATATATATATATATATATATATATATATATATATATATATATATATATATATATATATATATATATATATATATATATATATATATATATATATATATATATATCTATATCTATATATATATATATATATATATATATGTATATATATATATATATATATATATATATATATATATTGCATGGAGTGGCTGACTGACACCAGAAGCTACTGGAAGATTTTTCCTTTGATAATATATCAGCCATGAGTTGCTACATGTGCATGTTTTTTTTAACAAAGGTTAACTGTGCAGAGTTAACTATTGGTGTCTTCACAAGCCTATAATTGTACTCCTTAGTTTAACCTTATTTAGTGCAATAATTCAGTTTGTTAATTTCTGATTTACATATTTTTGTATAGTTATCTATTATTGTTTAATATACTAAATTCTGTGTTATATTGCACTCTGGTATTTACTGTCTGCACTGTGCAAATTTCAATTCCATGTATATGATTTTATGTATTGATAGATTAAATGAACCTTGAGCCCTGGGTTGTTTTTAATCCACTGGCTTCCTTGCACCCAAAGCCCCTGCCCTCACCTCCTTGACTCAATCCCCAACTTCTCACTTCCCCAACTTCTTCTTTCAGTGTTCCAGACATAAAAATATTATATATCATGTCCACCCAAATTCAATTTTCTTAATATTTTAAGCATATACTAACCTATGTCATTGTTTGAAATTATATTTGTTTAGTAAAGCTTGAGTGTCTTTGCTTTAACTCTGAAATAAATAGGCACAATTCACTGCATGCTTTGGCTCAACTTTCTAAATTTTAGCCATGAATAAACACATAGATGTCAATGATAACAAAGTGATATTACCTTTCGAAACTATTTAGACAAAATGTACTTCTTACTGACTTTCTGGACATGGAAACTCTTGCATTTCCTTTTATGCACTGCAAAGAATATAAAATGAAAAGAAATTCCACAGTCCCAAATACAGCATAGTATATTATAGTTGCCTAAGCCTCCAGTGAAAAAAACGAAAGCTCACAACAAACAAGTATCCAATAAAATAAGGTGATTCATAACACTAGCTCATCATGCAGTTGTGTGCCATTCTGCACAAAGCTAAATAGTTGCCAATAAAACAAAGGGCAGATGTTTTCCTTTGCTCTCTGCTATTTAAACGTATTAAGGCTTTAAACATTCCCACCCCCTCCTCTGGGTACCTTTAGGTCACACTTCCACAATGATTCAATACTTCAAAATTCTCAAAGAATATTATACTGCAGTAATCCCTGCTTATTCACTCAAGGTCCCAAGTTGCAGGAGGAACTCTTTTGCAGCCTGAAATGTTTACCTCCTTCTCAATCTTTTCCTCAACCTTTTAAATGCATGTCTTCAAAAAGCTTACTGCAAATGTTAACATCATCAAACATTACTTTGCATTCAAATATTACTCCCCTATAAATATTGTAGAAAACATTAGATTAACAACATTTTGCAGTGCACTGCTCAATTTTACCTAGAATATTGAACTTACATAAGTAATATTTCTATCTTACCATATAGGTACTTTCAAGATAGCTATTTTAGCTATGGGTTGTGCCTTCTAAGGCTGTATTTATGCTTCCTTTTTTTTTATATTCATAGTAATAGTTTGTGTACTGATTTTGTCTATGAGCCGAGCCCTAAACTGATTTAACAGTATCAGTACTCCACCCTGACAAACAAATAAAAATAAACATGTAATATATCCTGATCAAAGACTACAGACAAGATTCTTGGATGTATTGACTACAAGAACTCCTTTCTTTTCCAAAGATGAGGCACAACAAGAGTCTTCCATGGAGCTCATGGCTAAATACATACAGACTTCTGCAAGACTTTCAGTCTAATCACCTTATAACCAGAAAACATGACTAAAAAGGGACATTTTCTATGTGAAATATAAACACATTAAAAGCAAGTTTCTGGTCATCAGGTCCACACAAAACATGCAGTGATATATCTCATCAAAGGCAGGAATCATCAAAGTAACTATGAGCTTAACCATGTGTGAAACAAGATTCATATGTCCCAGTGAATACAATTTGTATAGAAAAAGACTTTGGTCTACATGAAAGCTTTAATTACCATTAAAACCAATAAACTGAGTAAAATGCAAATATATTATTAAAAAAACATATTATGACATTTGCATTTCTTTGTTTCTTAACCCCTTTACTTATATTGAAGGATCAAATTACATTTGCTAGATTGTGAAAAAAAGGAAGATAGCAGAAGAAAGCAAACTTTAGCCTGAAACAAAAGAATGCTATATAGTGAGACATTCTAATACATTTAACAATCATTGATGGAAAATACTAGCAGAGTTGGAAAGTTAGCAACCAGAAAAATATTGACTTGAGTAATGATAACATTTCAAAATGTTAATTAACGATAGCAAGACAGAATATCCTGCTTACCTCTATGCATTTTAAATTCAAGAGCACTTACTCTTTTTCATGCAGTTTAACATATCAACATTCATTTTATTATTTGTTGACAGGGAAAGTCCAACTAGGACAGAGCCTATTTTCAGCAGAGGCCCAGGGAGAAATGCTCCAGACAGATGTCTTTAGAATGTGGAAGGAACTAGAGTACCAGGAGGAAACCCACACAAATGCAGGGAGAACATGCAAACTCCACACAGAAGGCACCCCAGCTGAGAATCAAACCATAAAACCTCTTCCTTTGTGGCAACAACATTAACCACTGCACCATTGCCATGCCCAAAATAATAATTTTTAATGATTAATACTATCTATGTTAGATGTTTTTAAACTTCAGTGTCTCAGCATTATTTTCAAATGCACTTGAATGCTATACTGGAATGGTATCTAAAACTGATAATTATTTTAAGATAATTTAAACAGCGTTAGTATGTATACTACTTCCATTTCTTTGACTGAAATCATATTGAGGTACAAGATGAAGTTTTAATTGATTACTGTGCTAGGTTGTGGCAGAATGCCAATATCATTTCAAATTCTAAAGGCAGGAGTTGTTTCTATGGCTTATTGTTGTTGGGGTGACATGGATTTTGTAGTTTGTGTCTCTATATTTAAGTCTTCTAAATGTAGAACATTTGACATGAAGAACTGTAAGCAAGCTTTAAATTGTTACTTATGCAGTTCTTTCAAATTCTCTGGTTTGCCTTTTAAAAAAAGTCTTCTCAGAATAGGTTATGTTACTTAAGAAATATATTATACAACAACCCCCCCCCCATTAATATTCCAAAATATGCATGCTGATTGGTCAGCGTGCACGTTGTAAATCAGAGTTATAGTAATGGAAAAAGGTCCGGTCGCCCGGACTTTTTCCATTAGTATAACTCTTTTTTTACAGCAATGGAGAATGCAAGATCTCCATTGCTTTTTACACACTGTCACGCTATGTTAAACAAGTTTAACATAGCGAGACAGCTTTAAAAAAAGTAACGGAGATCTTCCTATCTCCATTGCTTTTTTTAAAGGTGTCTCGCTATGTTAAATGGGCTTTAAAAATAGCAACGGAGATTCTCTGTTGCTTTTTTTAAAGCTGTCTCGCTATGTTAAACTCCTTTAACATAGCGAGACACTTTGTAAAAAGCAACAGAGATCTTGCTTTCTCCGTTGCTTTTTCAAAACTGTCTCACTATGTTAAATAGGTTTAACATAGTGAGACAGCTTTAAAAAAAGCAACAGAGATTCTCCGTTGCTTTTTTTAAAGCTGTCTCGCTATGTTAAACTCCTTTAACAAAGCGAGACAGTTTGTAAAAAGCAATGGAGATCTTTCTTTCTCCGTTGCTTCCGCCCACAGCTCTGATGTACTGCGTAAGCAGACACATGTGCAGTACATCAGAACTGCCACAGAATACCAGACAGCTGGGAAGGGCAGCAAGGAGGCATTATACAATGCCATTATTTAAGAAAAGTAATTATTTGTTTTCTTAAATAATGTCATTGTATATTAGCAATAACCCACTTCTGGGTGTGGGTAATGCTGGATTTACCCACGGTTGTCTTTGTTTGGCCA
The DNA here is from genome assembly GCF_019279795.1 of Protopterus annectens. Lineage (NCBI taxonomy): Eukaryota > Metazoa > Chordata > Ceratodontiformes > Protopteridae > Protopterus > Protopterus annectens. The sequence continues at coordinate 1,556,315,708 of NC_056733.1, forward strand.
CTCGGGCTTCACCCTCATGACCAAACCACACCAGCCATGGGTAAATCCAGCATTATCCACACCCAGGCGTGGGTTATTGCTATAATAACAACCTCTACCTTTTAAAATATATGCAATTGTCCTTGTACAAATTTTTTAACTAGGAATAACACAGGAACTTTTTAGGTGCTCAGTCAGGAAATAACACATTATGATTCTACGTTTTTTGCTTAATGTTAACGTTCCCATTTTCATAGGTTCATAGCTTCATAGGTAGGTACTAGGTATCGGCCCAAGAGCCTATGTAAGCCTAGCCAGCAAAGTTCCATAGTTTACGCCACCCAAGAAAGTTATTTTCCTGTGCCACTGTCCAGCAGAGACACAGAAGTGATCCCCAGGGTGTATTTCCTTTCTGTCTGTATTGAAACCTGTGATCATAACGTATACAATACTGTTTGTATTGGAAACTGAGAAATCAACTGAATATGAAAATCAGGCTCAATGTCACTCCATAGAGTATGAGACTTTAATAAGAATCAAATAAAATGAACAGAATGGGCAATTAGCAAGCTTTCACACATACAAATGTTTCCCATGGCTTCAACTGAGTATGTTGTATATGCTGTTGAAGTAGACCATGGCTCAAGAGTCTGATCTCTTCTTTCAGTATGATATGATTTCACTTTTGGATAATAAGAGATCTACCATATCTGTATTTAGTTTTTCTATTTCTGGCCTTCAATAAAACTGTGGCATTGTATAAAAGTTGCCCCAGATTGTAAAATAAATACTAGTCATCTCTGGGTTTATAGGACAAGCTTGTATAACATGCAAATGTGGCATCAGCTTGGAGAACATAGTAGTTAAATGTCCTGTTGATGAAACACTGCTCAATGACTTAAACAATTACCTACCAAATGTTATATTACTTTTTGAAACCACTTGCCTTGAACATGTACTACATGTCATGAAGATATTAATTCTGCATAAGCATAACATTAATTTTTAATTGAAACTCACGTGCTCAAATCTTGATAAGTGTTATCACAGTTTCAATGTGATAAAGTTTACTTTGATGTTAGGAGACCTTACATCCACATTCTCATATGTGACTGTTATGAATGTTAATATATTGTATTTGCACTATTAAATCTTGTTTATCTTGACATATAGCATTATAATAATTTATGGAAATAGCCGTGAAAATAATGACACTGTGCTTTCAGTTTCTGTCATACCAGTCATGGCTGAAACTACATGTGATTTTTCTTAAACAATGTATTTTTTTCTAAAAGTTCTTTCACATTCTTAGAAGGGATCAAAACTGAAAACCAAGTGAAATACTGTAGTGAAATGTTGCTAATAACCAAAAATACTTCAGGTGCTGTTTCCAGTGTCAATAAAGGACTCAGTCAATAAAGCATCACTCTTTTAATAATCCAATATGAAAACACAAATACAACAGCACAGATTTAGTGCTTTCATTTCTGAACCCAGAAACTTAATCAGTGAGAGAATCTTTTATTGGCACTAGAAACAGCAACTGTAGTGTTTTTGGTTATTCTTAGAAGGGATGTTAGAATTCCTGGAAAGATTATACTAACTGTAAGCCAGACTGTTTTGAACTTATTCTTCAAATATTATGTCAGCATTCTGAGACTAAAGAAAGAAAGAAAAATAGAATAAATGAGTAATGCCCTCATGAATATTTCTACTTATTCATTGTCAGACATTTTGTGATATCTTCCGGCACCATAAAACAACTCTTGGTTACAAAGGAAACAGCAAAAGAATGAGAAGATGTTAACATTTCTGGAAAGAGGTGTAAATTTGTTTAAAATGCTGTAGATTATATTTAAATGAGTTACAAACTTAATAACTAAATTACCAAAATGGGAAGGTTGAGCTGGCAAATGTGTATACATGAATGCATGTAAGAGTGGCAAGGGGAACGGAACAAAATGAACTCATAATGTCCAAAGATAAATAAATCATGATGAACTGAAGATCTCACTTGCAGAGTATTTAAAAAAAAACTTGTTTTTGAGGTTGGAAAGTTACTGCTAAATTCATAATATTTCCTTAGTCAATTAAGTTGTGTGTCAAGATTTCAGTTTTCCAACAGTAAGTTCTTTGATGACAGCCTTAACAGCCCAAATCTTTTGCAACACATTAATAAGATAACTAAAGCCATGTAACTTTCCTGTTCCATGCTAAAGCATTATCATGGCATTTATTTATTTATTTTATTTATTTATTTGTTTATTTATTTATTTGTTTATTTTTAGGAATAGGAGCAAAGATTAGCAAGGGTGTTTCTAAATGAAGGCTGTGACCACTCACACTGAAATAACTATGCTAAGTAATATGAATGATCTTACTTTTAAACTAAATGGTGTCACAGCACTTAATGCACTGATTTCATAGTGCTCTAAATTGAAAAAAATGTTTTGGGGCAGAGTAAGTTAGTCATGGAAGTATTGATGGCAAACATAGCATTTTATCAGACCATGGAATGCAGATCAAAGCCCAAGAGCAATAATAAGGCCATAATAAGATTATTTCATATCAAACTTGACATTTCTTGTACAGATAAATATAAAATAAGGCTAGCGGTCTTAAACTGTTTGTATAGAATGACCTGAAATGTATAATGGCAGCATTAAATGCACACTTAGATTAAAATGGCATTGAAAGGGCTACAGAGCATATATCCCCTCAGCTGCTTTTTGAAAACATCTAGGGCTGATCATAGTGCAGTTCTAGAACAAACATAAACTGCTAGATTTTGCAAGAGAAGAAAAGATATTTAATTTCTTAAATTGCAGTAGCAGCTTATATCAGACTTTTCCCAATAACTAACAGTGCACCAAAAGGTATTTTCTGAAGCAAGACATAGAATCATGGCATTATAGAACATGCAAAGAACCTAGGGCTAGTAGGCATTAAAGCCCTGCCAGTACCTACTCAGATGTGCTACAGAAATTTACAAACCATGCTGCGGTGATATATAAAACTCCAAAGGGTTATGGGTTTGCAGAACAAGAAGAAAATTGACCCTTACCCTGTGAACAATTTAACTGCTGCACAAAATTATAGCCTTGGTTTTTCTGATGGACCAAAGATACTTAAATTTATCTACAACGCCAGGATATTTCAGTATGATGCTATGAAGAAGAAGAAGTAAAAGAACAAGAAAACCATCTTCTTCATATCCAGAAATGCAAGATACCCTAAAGCAGTCAGTCCACAGTGTAGCATCTCTTCCCTTCAGGCTTTCTAAAAGGCAGTGGTTCCAAATAATGGCAGGAAACAGATTTGGGGTCCTAAGCCAACAAGATACTACAGAAATGGATCTTAAAAGCTGATAGGTATAGGAAGAGGTTCTAGTCCCCCAATAACTGACCACACAAGAAAAATACTCAACATGTCACTTCTTTGAACTTCCAATTAAACTTCGAATGAAATAAGAAGCAGCTTTACTGGTAAGTACCATTGTCAGACAGGGGATCCGCTCAAGGAACAGAAAAAGATTTGTACTGTGTTTAGCAGTATTGCAACATAATTGGTACTACCTTTCAAGGGTGCATTTGTGATCACTCAGACATCAGTTTGATTTTGTTGTTAATTATAGTTTAGTAAAGTATATCCTTGCCTACTGTATTTACACATTTATGGTATATTTTTACTATATACTTTCTTCTACTTTCCTCTTTGCTTCTTATTACAGCTAGAACAGTCTAAAATATGAGATTAATTTGTAGGTTATTAATGGGTTTAGAATAGCAATATTGATGCAGGTGCCAGTCACAGACTAGAGCACACACACAGATTCAGTATTAGTACCTCTTTCAGGGCTCCAAAGCAGTTGTTTCAACCTCTGCTTTTATTTCTTTTTAACTTACCTCTGTTGTACTTAGGTTTGAGTGTCTCAGTCCAGAGTTTTATACATTTTGTGCAGCCTTGCCTGATATCTGGATCCTCTTTGGGAACACAGTTTTATTTTATTATTATTTATATATAAATATATATATATATATATATATATATATTTTTTTTTTTTTTTTTTTTTTTTTAGTGCATGTCACTTAGGTGCTTGCATTTGAACATTCAGGCTTCAATTCCTTATCAAAATGTCATTCATTTTTCAAGATTTTTATTAAAATCTCATAAAGGCAATTGTCTTACAGGAGATTAAGATAACTCAAAGTCTAAATTTTCCAGATGTTTACAAAGGTTAAACATGCAGGCCTGGATTACAAACTACAAACCATCGTAAACAAATATCCAAAAGCCAACAAGTCTTGGTAACAATCCGGTGTCTGCCAATAAGCGGAACAATGCCAAAAGACTGCTCGTTTCTTAAAAAACTTTTAAAAAAATTAGTAATGAATTTTAGATAAGTATTTTATACATATGTGCCTTTAAGACATGATAGGTTTTTTTTGGCGCCAAAAAGTTTATATATACGTATGGAATGCTTCTATTTGCAGTTCTGAAGAAGACCAAACTGCATTGGTTGAAAGCGCTAAACTGCATCTAGCGTTTTGTTACTGTCCGTTGTATTGAGAGATTTTTGTGTGTTCTAGCTGGCGTTATGTGGATTAAAACAGTTTTTTAAGAAACGAGCAGTCTTTTGGCATTGTTCCGCTTATTGGCAGACACCGTATTGTTACCAAGACTTGTTGGCTTTTGGATATTTGTTTACGATGTCGTTCACCACTCCGGTGGCTACCGGCGAGAACGCCAATAGCTTACTCCTTTTGGAGAATCCAGTGCCTGTGGATCACAACTTGCCTGCATCGGACAACAATAACGCTACTGAAGCATTCACATCTGAACTCGCTGAATTAAGAGGTGAGGTCAAACAGTTAACGTTACTGGTCACTAGGTTATTACAGGGCGACAATGCTTGTTACCAACGTGAGTTCATCAAAACCTCTAACAGTATTAATGGTTGTAAGAACCAAGATGCGATACCCGTGGCTGGATCGCAAAGATTAGGAGGGAACAGCAAACTTACACCTTCTGTAACCGACCATGGGGTTGCCAAATACCCTATTCTTACTAGACAGGGTAAGAAGGGTAATTTTCAGGCTAGCAACGATTTTTTGCCTGACCATTTGGGAGAACATTCCAATGACAGTTTTGACATTCCTAATGGACAGAAATCTTCACATACCAGTCCTACTCCAGGCCTGGACATTATTGCACCACTATCCAGTAGTAACATTAATATATCTGATTGCACTTTTGATTTTTCTATATATGACTACGACTTGGAGGCCAAGAGGGTTGGCACTAAACCCAAGAGGGGACCACCTAACAAGACCTATTCTACTGTGACTGCCAACAGAGTTAACTTTCACTCGAATGAGTCTGGCAAGCACCTCCATCACCAGCATTGGGGTCTGGTACTAGGGTGCATGACTTGGACTTAGATTTATTTAACCAATTTTTATCTTTTGATTTTCTTGTTGACAACAATGCAGCAGTTGACAAGGTGATATCGACTTCTAGTCGTTCCAATAACCACGAGACAGTCAATCTAAAGACTATGATTTATTCCTTAGGAAAGAAGCTTAAAACCATTAATGGACTTAAAGTGGACACTGTGTATTTGCAGAAATGTATTGACGAGAGGATAGTTCCTAAAGGGTTGAGATTTTTTAAGTTACCCTTAGGCATTGATTTAACTGATGAGTGTATGAAGGATTTTAATGACTTCTTTGATCAATGTGGATTTAATTATATTCATTTACTTATGAAGTTTTATGATGAGAAATTAAGTAAGGCCATACATGAGGTTGAATTATTGAATACACAAATAGTAAATGATCTAGTGTTCAAGGATTGGGAAAAACTTTATAATAAACAATACACTGAAGCTAAAAAATGGGCCAATACATTATGTAAGAGGAAAACAGAAAAAATTAAGAGGGATAGTGTACAATATCAACAAAAAACGGCTTATGTGTGGCCAAGGAAAAGGAATTTACAGGGGAATTCATCTAGGGACCCTGTTAGTAGGGACCCTGTTATTGGAGACAGAGAAGGGGTATCGTGTGTTGATACATATCAAGAATTTGAGGGGAATCACAGTACTGTTGTACAACAGGATTTTCGGCAAAAAGGGGGAGTGAACCATCCCCCATTTCAAAACAGGGGATACAGGGTTTACACCAGGAGGAAGTAGACATGATGGTGGCCCCTTCGTTATTTTCTACACCTAGGGGGTATTCATCTGATTTAGCTGACACTCATTGTTACTCATCAGAGAATAGACCATCGGAAGGTACTGGTTTAGAGGGAGATGATTCGATAGTAGTCAAAGGAAGGGTGGTGTCGTATCGGCATTTTCACATATTCAATTATGGACTTGACTATAGACAAAGTATACTTTCAATTGATGGAGAAAGGGTTGAAATATATACCCAATCCTAAGTTTTCACTAACTGAAGTATTGATAGACTTCAAAAAATACATCAGGAAAATCAATTTAGAAGTTTATTTCAAAGATAAAAATATTACCTATGACACAAATGAGGACAGGAAAGGTATTAAAGGGTCAAATTTGACCATAAGGAGTAAATTTACACCACCAAACAATCCTACTATTGATACCTTTGACAGAGTGGTCACTAGGGAAATATATAATGCATATAAAAATTTTAACAAGGCTGATGAATTCAGCAATTTGTCCACTGAGGAAAGGGACTTACTTAAATTTATTAGAAGTAACAAATCTATTAGACTGATGAAACCCGACAAAGGGGGGGGGTATAGCTATTTATGATAGTATGAAATATACACAAAAAATTTACGATATATTGCATAATATAGCTAATTATGTCACTATTTCAAGGAATCAATTACATATAGCCTATCGTAGGATTGATTCCTATATTGAGGAATTTTTGTTGGATGGGAGAATTAGCATCGAAATTTATAAATACATCAAAGTAGAATATCCTAAGTTGGCAACAATGGTGGGTATACCTAAAACCCATAAAAATTGTGACGACCCCCCCCTGAGACCTATTGTGTCCGGTAGTGAGTCAAAAACATTCAAGATGGGGAAGTTTATCGATACAAGTTTAAAGAACATATACACATTGATTCCACATATGGTAAAGGATTCGTGGTGTTTTCTTTCTAACTACCCAGTTTCCAGATTTGAGAACACAGGGACCAAATATGCTATCACCATTGATGTGATAGACTTATTCACATGTATCCCTAAGGAAAAGGGGTTAGAAGCCTTTTCAAACAGCTTAAGGAACCACACAGACCTATCATGGGATACCATTTGTTTGTTAACTGAAATGATGTCACTTGTTCTGGAGAACAATTACATCTATTATGAAGGTGAGATCTTCCAGCAGACCAGGGGAGTAGCGATGGGGGCGGCTTGCGCCCCCATCTATGCTAACCTGGTCATGCTTAATTGGGAAGATGAATTTTTGTTCAAGAACCCACTTTTTTCCAAAGTCACATACTATTCCAGATTTTTAGACGACATATATTTGTTGTGGCAAGGAACTTTTGATGAAATGCAGATCTTTATTGATTCTATCAATAACAGCAGTGATTATTTGAAATTCACTTATGCTGCTGACTCTAAAGGCTTGCCATATCTGGATACACTAGTAACTTATCAGAATGGGACAGTGAGTTCTAAAATCTTTAGAAAATCCACCTTCTCTAACAACTATCTCGAGTTCACCAGTTGCCATCCTTCCAGATTGAACACTAATGTTTTTAAGGGACAATGTATTAGGGCTGTTAGAATGGTATCGGATCCAGTGGATTTACAAACGGAACTTACACAAATTCAATGTTATTTTAGTGAACGGGGATACCCACAAGATATGATGACTGATATCACCACAGATATCATGAGGAATCGGGGTACTAAATACACAGCATTATTAGGTTCGGGTGATATTCAGAATTTACCTGTTTTGAACAATAATGGAGTGGGGCCCAGTTATTTAAGAGCATGTATAATACCATACAATACAGGGTCGGACAAAATCAAACAAATTATAGTACAATTTTGGCATTTGATTAGTACGGACCAATATTTGGTAAATATTTTGGGTAAAAAACCTAAATTTGTATATCGAATGGGCTTTAATTTGAAAAAATTATTTGAACACCCTATTATGGAGATTAACAACTCAAGGGCTGTTAAGTGTAGTAATAGATGTGGTTGTTGCAATTTTTGTAAATATATGTATTGCAAAGGTGATTTCAATTTGGACAATGGACACAGAAGTAAAATCAAATGTAAAAAGGGAAATTGCAACACCCGACAGGTCATTTATTTAGCGAAATGTGATTCTTGTGAGGCTTTTTATGTGGGACGTACAGAACGAAGCATCAAAAAACGCATTTATAATCATTTATACAGCATTAGGGTGAAGGATTTTACCAACGCTTTATCTAGACATGTACAACAGTTGGGCGAGACACACATGTTCAAATTTGTAATTTTGGAAGTTATACCGAGCAACCCTGGGGTGGTGATATTAAAACTCTTATTGCATATAGAGAAAGTTGGTGGCAGCTATTTCTAGATGCGACCACACCACCAGGATTAAATGACTGTATATCAATTAAAAGCCTCCTTACTTAGAATTGCACTTATTAGTGTAAAAAACATTTCTCCATAATAAATATTTTTTCACAAGAAGCACCAGTTTTGGAGGGCATCAGTGGACAGCAGAGAGATCATTATGGAGATTTTAGTATTTTCTGTAGTCGAGTCACATGGATTCATATGTCTACAATGCCAATAGGCCTATATATTTTACATATTTCATACATTTTATATCTTATATATTTCATACATTTTATATTTCATATCCTTACACACTTCATTATTTGCATTATAGTCTTTGTATACAGATATTTTAGGTTTTTGTAGCACTTTACATACCAATACATATTTTTATTATTCATATATTTCTAGCTATTATTTCATTCATGAATCTGTTATGGGATTTTATGTAGATATACATTAAACACTATATTAATTTAGTGTACTTTTACATTTGAGTATACCTGTATTACATGGATATGTCATATACACAGCATTTTTATACATATTTTTATACATATTTTTATACATATGTTTTGACATTATCCTTGACACAGGGGTTTGTATGGTTATTGATTCTCTGTGTTTATAAATTTATATGTATTTATTTAAGTTAGCAATGATATAATGGAATGTTTTATGTTTTGTTTATAATATTTTACTTTTAATCAAATTTCTATCCACACGCAATCAGTGCATACATTATTCAGATTAGTTGGTTCATCCACTCATATACTCATATCCTTACTTATTTATTCATTCATTTATTTATTCATTTATCATTTATTACTTGTAGGAAATAGAAACATTTTAATTGATTTTGTATGATTTTATGTGCAACAGTAGAGGTGCAATAATGAGTTCATAAGATTTCATAAGGTTTTGTATGTAAAATTAGTAAAAAAGTAGTAACAAAGTATTAAAAAAATTAGTAATGAATTTTAGATAAGTATTTTATACATATGTGCCTTTAAGACATGATAGGTTTTTTTTGGCGCCAAAAAGTTTACATATACGTATGGAATGCTTCTATTTGCAGTTCTGAAGAAGACCAAACTGCATTGGTTGAAAGCGCTAAACTGCATCTAGCGTTTTGTTACTGTCCGTTGTATTGAGAGATTTTTGTGTGTTCTAGCTGACGTTATGTGGATTAAAACAGTTTTTTAAGAAACGAGCAGTCTTTTGGCATTGTTCCGCTTATTGGCAGACACCGGATTGTTACCAAAACTACAAACCATGAAACAAGCAATGTTTTTGTAGAAAAACAAAATCGTAACACTTAAAATGACATTGCAGTAACAACAGACAGTTCTTCAACTATCAGCAACTGATACAAAATAAATTAAACTTCTGTTCCCTTTTTTCAAAAATAACTTTTCCACTCATAGAAGATAAAAGATACACCTATAAATTCTTACAAATCTTAAATGTTTTTCAGACAAAAAAAGTAAATCTTAGAAGTTGGTAATTGACACAAAAACAAAGCCAAATTATAAAACTAAAAAAAAAACAAAAAAAAAAAACAAACCTGGACAGCAGCCAATGATCCACGGACACCAAAAAGCTTAAAAATTGTTAATGAGTAAAAACAAACAACAAAAGCACTTTCATTTTGCAATACGCAAAACTTCTTCAGACAAATTCATTGCATCAATTACCTGATTAAATATTTAAGTATCATGTGACCAAATGCCCCTTTACTTCTTAAAGAAACATGCACAAATTCCCCTCTTAAAATATACGACAATAAAAAAAAATAATAGAGGGTTTAAATTTAACCATTCTTGACCCAAATCCATTTCTACAAGCACAGCATATGTGTACTGCCATTACCATTACCCATAAACTTTAAAATATAAAAATACTCTGAAAATACATGTAATAAAAAGAAGTATTACAATTTTTTTTTTATAAAAGTTTAATAGATTACTAGCAACAGATATTACAAACAACCCATTACCTAGGTAGAGCTCTTAATTTTAGTAAGGGTCAAATACTAATGTGATCATTAACCCCATCCAGGTAGAAGAATTGTGTATGTATGCATATATATATATATATATATATATATATATATATATATATATATGCACACACACACACACACACACACACACACACACACACACACACACACACACACACACACACAGATAGACAGACACACACACACACACACACATATATATATATATATATATATATATATATATATATATATATATATAGACACACACACATATATATATATATATATATATATATATATATATATATATATATATATATATATATATATATATATATATATATATATATATATATATATATATATATATATATATATATATATATATATATATATATATATATACATATAGGCCTATGTCAGAAGATTGAAAGCTCAAAAGGCTGAAAACCTAAATATCAAAAACTCAAAATATGGAAACATTTTTAATGCAGGGGGGCAAGCCCCCTGTACACCTCAAGTGGATGACTGAGACCCCACAGCCCCTGCTAATTATATATACCAACTCTGAGATAGCACAACAGTTGAGAAGGGGCAAATTCCATTTTTAATATTTCGATGTTATGAAGGGGTGCTCTCTCTCTCTCTATATATATATATATATATATATATATATATATATATATATATATATATATAAATAATCCAGCCACTGGGGATGCACAAGCCAGTGCATTTCTTGTGCTGGTCCCAAGCCTGGATTAATGGGGAGGGTTGTGTCAGGAAGGGCATCCGGCATAAAAATTTGCCAAATCATACATGCGGACAACAGTATATACATACTGGATCGGTCAAGGCCCGGGTTAGCAATGACCGCCACCAGTACTGTTAACCAACAGGGTGCTGGCTGAAATTGGGCTACTGTTGGCCAAAGGAGGAGAAGAGGGATAAGGCATGCCCGAAGGCAGGTAAAGGCTAGGACTGTGGTAGTGAGGTTCGGAACTTTGAATGATGGCAGTATGACTGGTATAGGAAGAGAGCTAGCTGATATGATGGACAGAAGGAAGGTTGGCATATTGTGTGTGCAAAAGACCAAATGGAAGGGGAACAAGGCTAGGTGTATCAGAGGTGGGTTCAAATTGTTTTATCATGGTGTGGATTGGAGGAGAAATGGCATAGGGGTTATCCTGAAGGAACAGTATGCTAAGAGTGTTTTGGAGGAGAAAAGAGTGTTGGATAGTGTGATGTTTATGAAGCTGGAAATTGATGGTGTAATGATGAATGTTGTTAGTGCATATGCTCTACAAGTTGGGTGCGAGATGGATGAGAAAGAAACATTTTGGAGTGAGTTTGATGAAGTGGTGATAACTGTATCTAAGGGTAAGATAGTGGTGATTGGAGCAGATTTCAATGGCCATATTAGTGAAGGGAACAGAGAGGATGAGGAAGTGATGGGTAGGTATGGTGTTATGCAAAGGAATGCAGAAGTTCAGATACTAGTGGATTTTGAGAAAAGGATGGACATGGCTGTGGTGAATATGTATTTTAACAAGAGGGAGGAGCATACAGTGACATACAAGAGTGGAGGGAGATGCACACAGGTGGATTATATCTTATGTAGGAGGACCAGTCTGAAGGAAATTGGAGATGGTAAAGTGGTGACAGGGGAAAGTGTAGTTAGGCAGCATAGGATGGTGGTTTGTAGGATGGCATTGGTGATCAAGAAGAGGAGGAGGTGTGTGAGGGCAGCACCAAGGATCAAATGGTGGAAAATGAAAAAAAGGTAATTGTGAGGTGGAGCTCAGGGATGAGTTAAGACAGGCACTGGGTGGCAGTGAAGAGTTACCGAATAGCTGGGTAACTACAGCAGAGCTAGTAAGGGAGATGGCTAGAAAGGTGCTTGGTGTGACATCTGGAAAGAGGAAGGAGGACAAGGAGACCCGGTGGTGGAATGAGGAAGTACAGGAGAGTATACAGAGAAAGAGGGTTGGTGAAGAAGAAGTGGGATTGTCAGAGAGATGAAGAAAGTAGACAGGAGTATAAGGAAATGAGGCGCATGGCAAAGAGAGAGGTGGCAAAGGCTAAGGATAAGGTGTATGAAGAGTTATGAAAGGTTGGACACTAAGGATGGAGAAAAGGACCTGTACCAATTGGCTAGACAGAGGGACCGAGCTAGTAAAGATGTGCAACAGGTAAGGGTGATAAAGGATAATGAAGTAAACGTACTTACAAGTGAGGAGAGTGTGTTGAGCAGATGGAAAGAGTACTATTTTGAGGGGCTGATGAATGAAGAGACTGAGAGGGAGAGAAGTTTGGATGATGGGTGAATAGTGAATCATGAAGTGCAGTGGATTAACAAGGAGGAAGTAAGGACAGCTATGAAGAGGATGAAGAATGGAAAGGCTGTTGGTCCAGATGACATACCTGTGGAAGCCTGGAGGTGTTTAGTTGAAATGGCAGTCAATTTTGTCTAGATTGTTTAATAAAATCTTGGAAAGTGAGAGGATGCCTGAGGAATGGAGAAAACATTTTTTGGTACCAGTTATTAATAATAAGGGTGATATGCAGAGTTGTAGTAACTATAGAGGGATTAAATTGATCAGTCAAAGCATGAAGTTAGGGGAAAGAGTAGTGGAAGCTAGGTTAAGAAAAGAGGTGATGATTAGTGATCAGCAGTATGGTTTCATGCCAGGAATGAGCACTACAGATGCGATGTTTGCTTTGAGAGTGTTGATGGAGAAGTACAGAGAAGGTCAGAAGGAGTTGCATTGTGTCTTTGTGGACTTAGAGAAAGCATAGGACAGGGTGCCTAGAGAGGAGTTGTGGTATTATATGAGGAAGTCAGGAGTGTCAGAGAAA
>NC_056733.1:1556634119-1556789119 GCF_019279795.1 Protopterus annectens
ACAGTGTGTAAAACGTGTGCGCACATGCTATGTGTGACCATCCCTGCATATGTCATATGATTACACATTGTCCCATATGTATCACATGTGCAATACAGGCGAGCCGTGGCAGGATGTCCAACACCCGTACAGTGCTGAGTAGATGTATATGGCAAAACACATGCATGTACAGGTGTCCATGTGTATGTGTGCAGTGCCACTGCTGACGTCCATAACGGCTGCGTCTGTGATGCTATGTTACATATACACAGCATCCAGGTGAACAGTAGTACTGTGGACACATCGGGCCAAGTGCAGATTGGTAAGAACACAGGTGCAGGCAGGTACACATGTCCACAGCAAGTTACCATCTACATGGAGTATGTACAGTATGATGAGTTGACACAGAGATATGATATGATATCCACTGCATAACGGTGTGACAGGTGTGGCAGCAACACGTCAGCTTTGTCAGTGTCATGATGCGTCCCAGAGATTACTGTGCAGATGTCGTATATGTCATAGCAATGTATGTTCAGCGGTATGCCAGTACATCAGCGTGAATGTGACCTGTCACCATCATTATGTCTTACAGATAATGCCACGTTCACGACTCCGAGCCTTCAGCCACCAGGAGGATGAAGTAATCATACCATTGCTCCATGACAACTATGATGTGCTGTTCAGCCATGCGCCACAGCAAGCGCAGCAGCGGGATGACCTGTGGCAGGATATATGCAGGAGGGTGAATGACGTGGGTGGCAACAACCGCACCTACCAGCAGGTACGCCGACACTGCATGGACCTCATACGGCATGCGAAACAGTGTGCCACTGCAATCGCCAGAGAACAAGGTGGAACAGGTGGTGGGCCACCAACCCAGCCCCCACTTACACACACAGAGGAGCTACTGGCCAGTCTGGGGACACCCAGGGAACAGCATGCAGAAACACTAGCCGCCATCGTGGAGGTGGGTGTCTCCCAACCAATGAGCCTGGAGCTGCCTGGTAAGTCAGTCCTGCATATGAGTATGATATCCACTGTAGTTGCAGGTGTCACTGTACATCATGTAAAGTAACAACACATGCCAGGTATATGGGCACACAAGCCGCATACTACAGTATGCTATGTTGTGTATGCATACGTGTGCATACCATATGCTATCACACAGGTACATGATGTCACATGCACAGTGTGAACTGTGGCTGTCATACAGTCATGGATAATGTTTATACTGTTGTGTCGCCCCTATACAGGTACCTCTGGCGTGTCGCACAGACATGGGTCCATCGCAGGTGAGACTGTTGTCAGTATCAGGCATGTTACAGTGTAGAGTTATTTGCCATGTGGCCAGGTATAACATGCACACCTGGGTTTAGTTCCAGTCACGTTATACAGGTTGCACCACCAGACACACACATGCCACCTGTGTGCAGTAGATACAACTGTTATTATACACCGGCATGAAACCACAGTACCTGTCAATGTGATATGTGCGGTCAGCTATGCATACCACGGTGAAGGTGTTCTACAATGGATGCATATGTAGTATGCATTGGAACAACATTCGTGGTACGCACACAGTACCACACAGTGAGCAGTGATCTGGGCGGCACACAGGTGTCACCAATGTGGCATATGCCCCTACATTGTATGCACACATTTTGACATGCCACCCAACATGTCCCAAGCTTGTGGTGTTCTGTCTGCAATATTGTCACACCATCACATGACCTACACCCGACATAACAAACATCCACACTGTGGTCTGCATAGCCCTGTGGATTGTGACACCTCTGACATGTATGGGTGTATGTCACATGGGACACCACAGACATGTGTACAAGATGCCCATCACACACAATTGTCCAAGTCCCGTTCACACATGGCCATGGGTGATAGCCACAGGCATGTTGCCACACAGTACGCCTGATGTGGATAGACCCCGTTGCACATTATCCACACATAGTGCAATCATAGCCATAGTGGACCACCTGTACATTTGATGTGTTACACGGACAACGGAATGCCTGTCTGCAGCCACCAGAGGTGTCACTGATGTCTACCATTGACGTGCTGTGGAACAGCATGACTGTGTTGCAGTCATGGCAATGCAATGCGTCCATGTTATGCATAGCGTCATGTTGCCATGCAGTGGCACAGTGCCAGTACTCCACACTGTATAGCTATGTACACGGCTCACACTAACCACACCTGCACATACATATGTGCTAAACATGCATTCTATCTGTAGGCTGTACACACAACACTGCACTGTGAAGCCCATTATGATGCAGTGCATGTGGCGGGACACCTGTGTTGCAGTCATGGCAATGCAATGCGTCCATGTTATGCATAGCGTCATGTTGCCATGCAGTGGCACAGTGCCAGTACTCCACACTGTATAGCTATGTACACGGCTCACACTAACCACACCTGCACATACATATGTGCTAAACATGCATTCTATCTGTAGGCTGTACACACAACACTGCACTGTGAAGCCCATTATGATGCAGTGCATGTGGCGGGACACCATTTTGTCACACATGTATACATGTCACTGCACATGTCAGCGGATTACATGTCAAGGTAACGTCAGCCATGTGTACTGTTAACCTGTTTGTGGCCACATGGTGTATCATGGTGATGCATACAAACTACCATGATTGTGTGTACTGCATGCCTACTGATTTGACACCTGCTTGATGTAGTGTGCACCCCAGGGTGGTATGCATACTAACACTATTAATGTCTGAGCTGCATTCCCTGTGCTGTAGTGCAGGAATGCTGCACGCCATCTGAAATATCACAGGCATGGTGTGTCTGTGTGTGTGTCTGTGTCTGTCTGTGTGTCTGTCTGTGTGTGTGTGTCTGTGTGTGTGTGTCTGTGTGTGTGTGTCAGTGTGTAATGTACCTTACAGTATGTCTTTGCATTCACAGGTGGTGTAGGTGAGTTACCCTCCTGTGGTCCATCTGATGTTAGTGTCCCCACAGATACTAGCGGTGATGACCATATGCATGAGGTACAGGCAGGGTTGTCAGGGGCAGAATCTGCGCCATTGGCTACCATCCCACCTATGTCCCCCTCATCCCCGCACACGGTTCTGATGCCAACACATACTACATCACCGTTGCCCATAGAGGAAGGACAGTCAGCGTCTGTTGGCATTGAACAGGAATGTGTGGTGGCTACAGAAGGTGTGACTACCCACCATGTTGCCAGTGTAATGACTGGTGATGTGCCACACAGGCATGTGGCTGGTGCTGCTCGTAGGAGGACCTCTGGCAGACATGCACCTGCAGTACAGGGCACAGCAGCTGGTATCACCAGATGCATGTTCCAGACTGTAATGGCGGCACAGGCACATGCAGAACAGCAGAACCAAGAAGGGCAGTGGCTGCAAAGGACTGCAATCCGTACCCTAAATGACAACATCCAGTCAGATGCGTATGTGACGTGGGTTGTGTACTGACAACATGCAGCAGACATACCATGTTGTGCAGGTGCAGCATGCATTGTGATGTGTTCACGGTATGTGTGACGGTTACATGTGTAGCACCATGTTGGTTCTGAAAACCTGAATCCCTCCTATGGTGTACTCACATGTGCCTACAGGGACCACTGTTATCGGTCCCCCACGTGTAGCTGTGGACTACCCACAGGCACATCTGGCAATAGCAGCATACAACATGTACCCGCAACCTGCCTGGACACCTACATGACACTCCAGTCCGCACATATACTGCACCTGACGCATGTGGTCGGTGCCACAGGCTACAGTGGACAGAGACGTCACATACATAGCAGGACACACTACAGGTATGGTGACATGGTGCAGGTGTCGTACACAGCGTGCTGGCCACTGACTTCACGTGTCACCTGTCAGCTGTGGGGCACGCTGTGCAGCAGTCGGACCCTGTAACAGTACAGGAATATGGTCGCAATCGCGGGATGTACACCACTATGACGCACACCCCATAGTGTGCAGATGGGGACACCTGCCTGTGTGGTCAGCACCCTCACAATACTATGCACCCACACGCCATGTCACAGGGGGCGGACTTGCACAGGTGGCCAGTATGGCTCACACCTATGGCATCGACAATGGATGCCTACACCATACACACTGGTTGCTCTCTCAAAGGGTGTACTGTCTGTGGTGCATCCCGTATCCATTTCATGCTGTACTGCTCCGTAGATAGGTAGTATTCCCGAGTGCAACACTGCCGTGTTACTGTATGTCCACCTTGGGATAGTAACATGCTGTGTGACTGCTCACTCTGTATTCATTCCCTTTCGGCATCCTTGCCTTTGCAGATGATATCACCCACCTAGGAGTATGCCTCTTGACAGTGCTGTGCTCAGTAATCTCAGTAGCGCGTTCTGTAAATACATCATGCTGTATTTTGTTCATGTAGTTAGGTGTAGGTTCAACTCTCAGCCCTTCCCACTGTGTGTGTGTGTGTGTGTGTGTGTGTGTTTCCAGCCACCTCTGGGGACAGTAATCCTTTTAGACACTTCACAACACATACATTTGCTATCAGCGTCTATTCCTTTGTGGATGATGTTACCCACCTAGAAGTATGCCCCTGACAGTGCTGTGCTAAGTAATCTCGGTAGCGCGTTCTGTAAATGCATCCTGCTATAGTGTGTTCATGTAGTTAGGTGTAGGTTCAACTCCCAGCCCTTCCCACTGTGTGTGTGTGTGTGTGTTTCCAGCCACCTCTGGGGACAGTAATGCTTTTAGACGCTTCACAACACATACATTTGCTATCACCGTCTATTCCTTTGCGGATGATGTCACCCACCTAGAAGTATGCCCCTGACAGTGCTGTGCTTAGTAATCTCAGTAGCGCGTTCTGTAAATGCATCCTGCTGTAGTGTGTTCATGTAGTTAGGTGTAGGTTCAACTCCCAGCCCTTCCTATTGTGTGTGTGTGTGTGTGTGTGTGTTTCCAGCTGTCTCTGGGGACAGTAATGCTTTTAGACGCTTCACAACACATACATTTGCTATCAGCGTCTATTCCTTTGCGGATGATGTCACCCACCTAGAAGTATGCCTCTGACAGTGCTGTGCTTAGTAATCTCGGTAGCGCGTTCTATAAATGCATCTTGCTGTAGTGTGTTCATGTAGGTAGGTGTAGGTTCAACTCCCAGCCCTTCCAACTTTGTGTGTGTGTGTGTTTCCAGCCGCCTCTGGAGACAGTGATGCTTTTAGATGCCTCACAACACATACATTTGCTATCAGCGTCTATTCCTTTGCGGATGATGTCACCCACCTAGACGTATGCCTCTGACAGTGCTGTGTTCAGTACTCTGAGTAGCGCGTTCTGTAATTGTGTCATACCGTCATGTGATAAGGTAGGTAGGTGTAAGGTCAATTCCCATGCCTGCCAGATGTGTGTGTGTGTGTGTGTGTATGCTCCCAGCTGCATGAGTTCGTAGGTTATGGTTTTAGACGCTTCGCAACACACATATATCCTGCTGACATCTCTGTTTTTGCGGATGTTGAGACACAGCTAGTGGACTGCCTGTGTGTCTGCTGTGGTTAGCGACCTCCGTAGCGTGTTCTCTACATGCGTCCTGCTGTGGTGTGATTGGGTAGTGATGTGTAGGTTCCACTACCGGCCTTGCCACATGTGTCTGTCTGTATCTCTCTCGATGTATATACATATACATATTTTATGCCCATGGCGCTGCTCTTGCATGGACAGCTGTCAGTCCCATGTATCGCATATGTGCACAGCTTACACATAGCAATGTGGTACGATGCAGATCCAAATGTCCATGCAATGTCCGTGTTCCGGGAGGTGTTACACGCCCTACAGACATCTGCTGTATATCTTGGCAGACAGCTATCCTTGCTGTACTGTCACTGTACTCGTACACGCCATAGACTTGTGTATGTCCCACTATAATCATCTGTGCAGGTGTCACCAATATAGGTAATCCATGTAGACTGCTGTTTAATGTGCATTTCAGCACATACCTGCGGACAGTACTGCCCCTCCTACTGCGGCACATTTCATCATCTTGCAGTGGATAATAATGTTTCCACACACATGTATCTGTGTCTGTTCATAACACTCCACCTCAAGGAGCGTATATCTGGACAAGGCCTTATGTGATAGTGGGACACTCAGGGCCAGTCATGACATGTTGCTCTTAGAAACATTGATAGTGGGCACAGTGATATGTTATGCATGCATATGGCATTTCTGTCTGATTTGGTGTCTTCATCGCATGTTTGTCGTTGTTTGCTGTCGTCAGTTATCATGAGGGTGCCGGACTGTTACTGTTATGTGGAACACAGCAGACATATGAGGCATACTTCTACACAGTCTGCGTACATCTGTGCAGTTGCAGAGTATGTGTCTGATACAACATACCTACTGTCTGACTACAATACACACACAGTGTATGGCGGCATGACAGACCACATGACATTACTTTGTATTTGCACGACACACCCACGCAGACAGTTGTACTCCTCACACAGGTCTACATCTGCTTATCCACACTAATTGTTCTTTCATGTACCATATGTGTGCGTCGTATTTGCGCTTTCCGTCAGTGGCGGGGCTCACGTACGACTATGGGGGCCTAGTAATTGTTATGTTGACACGTCATGACACCCTGGGGGACACTTACCTTTGTGTCTGGTTACATTCCACATTGACCTTCGTGGGGCATATGTTGTCATTCACATCTTCCGGTGTATGACTTATACATGTTTGCACATTTGTCCTGCTGTCTTTCTTCTCACCTGTCCTCCTAGTATCACCGGTTCAGTACATGTATTTCGGACAGGTTACCTCCTTCATACCCTTGACCTATTGTCATTATGTGTACATGCCCTGACGTTCGGCCTTTGCCCTTGTTACGTTTCACATAGTGATGTGCCTTCCTAGCTGATTGCTGCCTAGGCATTATGGACTGTTCAGTAGGTGATGGTGACCGCTATTTCCATTGCATGATTGGTGACACCCATAACATCCATATTCATGGCTACGCCAGTATTCGCACAATGGTCTGACTTTGTCTGGGGTATTTATAATATAGTCCCTATCTGTATTTCCTGTACTGTGCCTTACTGCAGCTGTGTTATTCTGACAGTTTTCCAGTTATGGGTACCATCTTGGTCGTACGCATGTCCATCCATGAGAATCGCCTACAGGACACTGATATAGGGCTGTATATATTTCCAACCTGCTTTCCGCATTATCCGGTGGATGCTTTGCACCATTAGTGGGGATAAAGGCATGTGCTATACCCACATCCCTCCCATGGGGCGGGCCTACGGATTATCTGTCAAACAACACCTAGGCCCATTTCTGCATACCCAGGTTCCCATGCCTGCAACCCTCTACAGTGCACATTACACATGGTTAATGTGTGCGGTACTGGGATGTGGACGCACTTATATGCACTCCCCACTCTAGGGATATATGTCCATATGTCCTGCATTTCATGGACACGTGTCTTCACCCTTGAACCTGCTTTTAGTGCATGTATAGCTGATTCGTATTTGCGGCTGTCACTTCTTTTGCATTGATCGTAGCAGGTGCTGTGAATGGATACATTTTTGGAGTCCTACAATGGACACCAGTGTGCATGTTTAAAGTGTAGAACTTGCTGGACTGTCACTTTCTGGCCAGTGATTTTGACTGCTGCTGTATGTACCCCATTCGTGGATGTCTGTTTGACTACCCATATTATCTATTACTTGGCATATTTATATCCATGTGTCATATATACGGGACATAGGTCTGTTGTGTGTACATATATACATGTAAACTCCTCGTTTCATACCTTGCTTTGTTAATGTCTGTCTAAAATGACTGTCCTAAAAGAACTCTACCCTCTCCAAATCATAACAGTCCTATGAGCAATTCAACCTATAAGATCAATCTAGAATAGCACATATTAACTAAAGAACAGGCCATTTTTGTCTTACTCAACTAATTGCGGATTATCTTGAATATAATGAACTGTAACCAACTGTAGTTTCTACTGTAAAAATCTTTTTCATTGTAAACTATGTAAATTGTCTATATGTCTTTGTAACTATCTGTCATTGTTAACCCTGTCGGAGCTTTTCTCCCCGGGACTCCGCTGACAATGGACATATATCCAGTCGGACTATCCCGGTCAACAAATGTAAAATAAAATAAAATGAATAAATACATTATCTGTGTACACACATCTATAACCATACCATACCTTTCCACTGTACAGATACTGGCAGAGTGTACGGATGGTTGACCCTTTATCTTAGGTGTGTTTTACATTGACCTGTGTCTATCTGGCAATTTGCTGGCATTTCATGTGAGACTTACGGTGGCACCTTCTGACAAGTAGGTCAGGTTACAGATGCATAACCTTCGTCAATCCCTGCTACTTACACACCCGTTATTCTATCCACTTTCTATGTTTGTCTTAGCACATATCATGTGTTTCTCACTATTTGTACCAGTACTTTGCATGGCATTGTCCGGTTCCATACTTTCAGAGGCTGACAGTTTTGAGACATGTATAACTGATGTGGGGGAAACGGCATTAGGTTACTCAGCTGTGAGCGGATCACACACGCACAGGCGCACTTGCATTCCCTTATTGTGGGTTACGCGCAGGCGCACATGCATATCCGTATTCCGGGTTGCATATGTTTACCGAGTCTGTGTGCTTACGTGGCCTGTATTAGTTGTGACAGTTCCAGGGACATATCTCTGATCCGGTTAACGGACGTATGTGGAACACACTTCCACCTTTACATATGTAACTGTCTTTGCGGCACAGACGCATTAATTACACGTTCACATTTATATGTTCTATAGTCATAATTCAAACGGGACTGCATTCACGTTGGCCGGTTGCTGTGACCACTACATGTTTGGTGTTCTGTCTCATTTATATGCATACCCATGGTACATAGCTACATTAACATATCCTCCCCCGCACTCACTTACGTCACAGGCATCCATTCTCCTGCTGGGAAAAGAGTGGTACTACATGTTACACATTCCCTATTCCCTAATGCTCTTGACCCAGGATGCATATGGCGTAACCACAGGTATATTCAGATCACAGAGACTTATAGCCCCAACGCATACAGGTCTTTGATTGTCAGGGTGTTCCTGTGGTGCTCTGGGTTTGGTCTTGTCCGCCTAGTGTACAGAACTGCCCTGACCATGTACGAATGTCAGACGAGGCACATGGGCACGGTTTGTCCATGTTCATTATACCATAACCCTCCCCATTATTCCAAACCGTGCATGCTGATTGGGCAGCGTGCCCGTTGTAAATCGAGTTATAGTAATGGAAAACGGTCCGGTTGCCCGGACCTATTTCCATTAGTATACCTCGGTATTTAAAACCTGTCTCGCTATGTTACATGGGTTTAACATAGCAAGACAGCTTTAAATAAGCCATGGAGATGTCTGTTGCTTACTTCGAGGCAGTCTCGCTATGCTATACACATTTAACATAGCGAGACAGGTTGTAAAACAAAGCGACAGGGACATCAAGCTCTCCATTGCTTTTTTGTAGTGTTTTGCTATGTTAACTGGGTTTAACATAGCGAGACAGTTTTGACATTAGCAACGGACATCTCGCGCAGTACATCAGCACCGCCGCGGATGCCAGACTTCTGCGGATGGGCAGCAGACAGGCATTCTACTATGCCATTATGTAAGGGAATTAATAGTTTATTTTCTTACATGATGTCATGGTATAATAGCAATAACCCACTTCTGGGTGTAGGTAATGCTGTATTTACCCACAGTTGCCTTTGTTTGGTCCCTGGGCTGCCCTTGGGACCGCACCACGCCAACCGTGGGTATATCCAGCATTACCCACACCCAGGCGTGGGTTATTGCTATAATATTCAATCCGTGTTTACAGACACAGGTGTTTGGACAACCGACAATAGCTTATGCTGTTGGCATACAATGATGTGGGTGGTGCCGGTTATCATACATATTCCATGTTGTGTGTTGTTCCCATTCACAATTGTCTATCCCCTGTCATCATTCATACGTGTATATTTATGTAGCACATGACTGAACTATGTATTACCTGCAGGTATGCTGTGTTACAGTGAACATATGTGACGGTTGGTTACAGTGTATATGTGTACGTACCTCTGTGATACTGGGGACTACCACACATCCTTCTCAGCATTTCATGCGTATGTACATACTATTATTTGGTGGCCTGTTGAAGGTTGTGTGAGCACCGCTTACATGTGTCCCTATTTGTGCATGCATTGTGTTGGTCTTTGTCCAGCTTTTTTTGCTGTCATGGGTTGGACGGTGGTGTTGGTGTGTAATTGGGTTGTATTTCTACTGCCAATACTTCAGTGGGGGGTGGGGTTGGCACTTGTTCCTCTTTGCAGGGGAGGCCCCATTATGGACATTTGTGTCCTGCGTGGACACCTGACACATGCCATATGTCCTGTGATATTAACACAGTAGTGTATTTCTTACCTTCATTACTACTTGCATGTTACAGGCATTTTGCATCTGGTACACATGACTATTATATTGGATAGCTTAAGCTATTCACATGCTATGCAATAACCGTTCATTCTTGCATATACGTGTTATTCTATCCTTTGCATTGGCCGTGGGTGTTTTACCATACAGATCCACACATCTACGAGTGATGTCCCACCTTGACAATCTGTGCATGTGGCAACCCTGCTGGGGTGGCCTGCTTGGTGGATGGCTGTTCCGCCCTGTGTATTGTGTTTGGCATGTCTGCATAGCTACTCATCAGTACCGTGGCTGCACATACTGCTTTGTCCAGATGTGTACAGTTATGGACACCGTGACATGTGAACACCTATGGGGTTTCGACAGGTCAGTAACCACACGCGGGATGTACACATTCTGCCGGCACATTCACATGCAGCCATTTGGATTTCAATACCTGGGATGGGATGTTGACATATGTGGGGTACATATTTGCAAGCCTGTCACTGCCTAGGACAATACTTCCTACTACATATGGGGTATACCCGCTCTGTGTAGGTGTGCAGCTGCGCATGGCTGCTAGCTGGATTGGGTGGACATTTGGACATGGGTGCGGGTTACGTGCTATGACGGGGTTGTTGTGTATTATATTTGCATGCATGGGTTCTGCTTCTGGATATTCCCATTTGGCATATGTCATCCTATGTGTATGTGACAGTTACATTGCTGTGTATGGCACATTTTACTATACATATGTTTGTGTGTGTTTGGGATATCTGGTTTCTTTATGGTTGTTATATGGCCACGACTGCCCGGCTGTGTACTATCACTACCACTGTGGGACTGCTGGTGACCATGCCCATGGGGCTGGTCGTGTGTATTTGCGGTGCGCTGACATGATGCAGTACACCTCCACTGGGTATGACTGCTGACAGTGCAATATGTAACGGACACAGTATTCTGGGTATCATGTGTTCCATGAACGGGAACATTTTGTATGTCATGCATTTATGTTTTGGTTCTCCATTTTGTGTGGACGGGTACTATGTAGCATACTTTGCATACGTTTCATTATCCACGGACACTGGTAGGTGCGGTTACTATTGAAGGCGGCCTGTAAGACTCAGCACATTAGGTTGCTCATCGCCTGCCGACTTGGCCACGCCTCCGAGCGCAACCTAGTTAGGCTCCCTGGACTCGCACATGTGCCCTATGCACGTGGTTGTGGTTGCAGCGCACACTCATTACTATGCATGTGGCGCTGCTACGCCATTTGTACGCTGCACGGCCGGCGCAAGCCTTGCACCGGCTTTGCGCCGAGCTTCATGAATCCGGGGGCTTGTCTTTTTTTAAGTTATATTTTAATTTAGATTTGACATCTGACTTTTAATTCTTTCTTCAGGTTTTAAAGCGAGTCCTTGAGTAGGGCCAATTAACAAACTTTTCTATTCTGCTATTTGACTGAAAAAGGTTTAACTCTATTTGAATTGTGAGAGGATCAGAGAAGTATGATTTTATTTAAAGGAAGCAGAATGGGACAAGGTTTAACTGCAGGTAAAGCAGCTCTGTGATTCTTTTGCATTTTTCCCCATACTGCCTAGCCTGCCTATAACATTTGTGTTGTGCTTTTAAACCCAGTGGCTCTTAAGATGACCAGCCCATATGTAATTTTGACTTCAAAAGCTAGTCTAGTCTTATGCCCTCTGTTGTACAAGTGAACATTATAAGGTCATTTTTGGAAGGGCATCACCTTAGATGCTTGAAACTTCAGTTATTCAACCATTCATGTCTGCTCAACCACAAGGCACACAATACAATACAATGCAATGCAATACTTAGAGCCACAAGGGAGGATCCACCGCCAACCCCAGAAATTATAGTCCCTTTAACCTGACAAGTCTCACTTGCAAATCTGAGGAATATATTATAACTGACGTCTTAAACGCTGATATTAAAAATCTTATTAGAATGGACATTCAGCTGTTTCTCTTTGCCGAGGGAGGATTCTGCCTAATGAATTTGGTTCATTCTTTCAAGAGGGTTGCTCACACTATCAACAGCGGTCATGCTTTTCACATGACTCATCCTGACCTAGTCCAGATGCTTGACACTAAATCCCATGCTGGCATTGTAAGCAAGCTTATCACTTTAAAATAGAGTTCTATACTGTAAGATGGATAGCAAACTGGATAAAAGACAAAATCAACCCATGTGAGTAGAGGTGCTTGAGAATGTAGGTATGAAGGTAGCTAGTAGTGTCCCCTAAGACTCAGTAAAGGGACTTCTCCTTTTTTAGATTTACTTTTCTGATCTCCAAATCTGGGACAAATACAACTAGCTAATTATGTTTGCACATGACTGTAAACTAGAAATTATTGGCACATTCACACATGATACCTTAATGCTTCTGCAATAACTTAGGCACATAAATAACTGTTGAACTGAAAATAGGCTCAAGGGAATATGCAAACAAGTGCAATATTGTCACATTTGGTAGACACACCCTCCCCTGAGCATGCAACTTAAACAATACCCTACTTGAAAATGAAAAATTTTATTAAGGACTTTGAATCACGCATTGATAATTTTATATCATTTGATCATTATGTGACAACACTGTTCATCAGCTGTCTATGTAGCACATCTAATTGCCAAAAAATATTGTCCAGATGTATAAAGGTCACAGTTCCCTTATTGTCAGCATTTATTAAACCATTTATTGAGTAAAATACCCAACTGGGATGTATTTTGCTAGACATATCAACCTAGTAGAAAGACCCGAGAGGCTTCTTAATAAGAAGATCATAGCCTTAAAGACCCTGATCTGCAAAGATGTATTGGAAGCATTACCCTTTTATTCAGTACCTTATAGACTCTTGATGAGAAATGTATGACTTTATGACTTTCCTTCTGTGCCATTAAAAACCCAGCTGTCCTGCATCTCCTGTATCTCCATAAGTCTAATAGTTCCACAAATACCATCAAAGACATAAATCTTCACCAGCAGATAAATAAAACATGATGGAAAGACATATTCATCATGCAGCACCTCCTCCACTTCTGAAACAGACTGCCCATGGAGATTATGCAGCTAGATACACTATCATCATTCAAACAAGATCTGGATAATTGGATGGATAACCAGAAAAACTCACACCAGGATTAACTGGCATAGCCCTACAAGACAAAGGAACTATACGGCCTATGGGCAGGCACTGGAAAGTTGTAAATGGTCATCAGACTCAATTATCTTGAACCTCCAGAGAATCCTATGAATCACATTGACATATTTCAGATTATGAGGTTATATTAAATAGCAATCTTTTGAAACTAAGCCTTCCAATTGGACCAATGAGGTTGTTAGTTATATCTGTCTTTCTACCTGCCAAAACTCACTTGAAGAGTTTAAAGTAGAAAATATTTTGTTGCCAACACACTTAGCTGCAGTGTCTTCTAGGGCTAGCATAATAAAATGTTTTCGTAATAATAACATAATTTTATATTTTATGATAAATAAATATTCATAATCTGCTATTCTCTTAAATTGCAGGGATCATTGGAGCACACCATTCAGTCAGTTTGGTGACACTCAGTTCCCCTATAAACTTTCATTTATCTGATTTGATATATACTATGGAAAGCATGGGAAACAGCACACTTCTGGATGTGGTCAAGGAATAGGAACAGCATCTATTATTAACTTTATTTTCACAACAAGCAGACCACCTTCAAGAAATACAGCCATGTTAATTTTTTTTTTATTTTTGCAACTAGCCCAACATTGCATGCCATAAACCTACTGAGTAGATTAATTAAGAAAGGGCATTCTAGCACATAAACCCAAAACTCATACTTGTGCCATTTCTGCTGAGATGTGGCTAGGAATCTACAAACGTGCTTGAATTTGCCTGCAGGCTCATATTTCCA
Source organism: Protopterus annectens (assembly GCF_019279795.1). NCBI lineage: Eukaryota > Metazoa > Chordata > Ceratodontiformes > Protopteridae > Protopterus > Protopterus annectens. The sequence continues at coordinate 1,556,648,504 of NC_056733.1, forward strand.
CTTATGTTTTGTGCATCTGCAGACACTGGGGCAGAGAAGTGGGTAGGACATATAAATAATAAAAATACCCCTGTACATCTCTAGATTCATGACCAATCCCAGCAGTATTGATGTAAGTCCTGGAGTGTATGAGTCAAAGTTGGTAGACCTGGCATGGTCATGAGGCATTAGGTGCCAGACCAGTTACATGATTCCCCAAGGGAGACCAAAAATTAAAAAAAAATGTTTGGCCATTCTTCATACTTATCACTGACTCATATGTAACACTCTAGCCATCTGAAGATGAAAACTAACTGTAAATTGCATCCTCTTCTTAGGCTGTATCATACAGTGAAGGCTTTTGTTTTTGTCTTCACTTTATTTATACAGATTAAACATGTGACAGTCTGCTGCATGATGGCCAGGCAAATGGAGCTGTGAAGTGCAATGTATTTACTGAGTGGATCCTGGACATTTGTGTTAAAAAAAAATCAGTTTTATATGCCTAAAAGATTGACATTTAGAGAAACAAAAATTTTGCAAAGGGAAAACACTTTTTTGGTAACAGCTCTTTGAACTTCGTGGAGTTTATATATCTCTTTGCCTTGGTATTCTGGTCTGAAATGGCAATTGTATTACTTTTATTAAAAAATCCTCTTGTCTCAATGCTCCCCAATGGTTACACAGTCATCTTGTCTGTTAGCATAATGGATATTAGTAAACACCAATACTTGTAGAAAAACAAGAATGTTATTTAGTCACAAAGTGCTAGCATAACAGAAAGGCTATTAACAGCTTCATAAGTCATCAAAACTTTACACTGGATTGTACACCAGACTTATTAGGATATTAGTCAGATATTCTGTTTCTCAAAACATACAGGACTAATACATATCAGTAGTATATGTGTGTAAAGAACTGTGCACAGAATAAAACAAGATAAACCCCAGGAATCATGAAGCTCGGGGCAAGGACGGCATTAGTCTTGCACCGAACGTGTGGTGTAGAGATGGTGCAGCAGCACCATATGCATATTAATGAAGGTGTGTTGCTGCAACGTCCATGTGCACAGGAAACATACGCGAGTGCAGGAGCGTGTTTAAGCACTGCACAGAGGCGTGAACATGTTGGCTACAGTCGCGCAACCTAAAATGCTGACTAGTCCATCCTGCCTCTAATAGTAATCACTCCTGTCAGTGTCCATGGATACTGAAATGTATGCAAAGCATACAAGAGAGTTCCACAAACACCAAAATAAAAAGTAAACACAAAAGCATGTAGCTGAATTTTGAGCCCCCGTTCCTCGAACAATTACATTTAAAACCCCGTGTCAATATTTCTTTGCAGTGTTGATTGTTATACCAAGTGGGAGTGAAACGCAGCGTGTTTGCTCACTGCTGCCCTTTGCTAAGCTTAGCCTAATGTTTAGGGTTACCACTTGTCCCACTTTGCGAGGGACAGTCCCTCTTTGGGCAGTTGTATCCTGACAAAACATATTATAAATGGCAAATGTCCTGAGATTGTAGGACATAATTATGTTCCATATTTTATGTAATAGTTGCATAAAATAGTTATTTCTGTATCTAAAATACCTAAATGTTACAAGAAACAGAATAAGCAACTAAACTGCTACAGAATAAGCTTTTATTTAGGCAAAAAAGTAAAGTTCTATCCATTGTACTGACCGTGGGTATGTGTCGGCCTATAAAAATCTGATGTGTGTCCCGAAAATGTCCCACTTTGGCCATTTGAAAAGGTAGCAACCCTTCCAATAGTTAGAGCATTCACTCAATATCTGCTCATTCGCGGTCCAAGTCGTCCTTGTCTGGACAGCCCAAAGATGAATGGGTATTACCCGGGTCTACCTACCATGTCATGAAAGATAGGTATTTGCGTGTACCTATATGCATGAAGTACAGCATGTGGAAGATCATATATGCTAGGGTTGTCCTCACAACCATATTGGTAGCAGAGATATGTAGAGTATGCAATATGTACTGCTGTCTGTGCCATGGGCCAGTAACCAGAGAAGGGATGGATAGTGTATTTGTGGAATTTGGGGGGGGGTGATGGGTAATGTAATAATTCGCCAAGGGGAGACTGGGTCGGATGTACAGTAAGTGAACTGGAGGTGTACGAGGGAGAAGTGGGTGAATCAGAAAGGAAACCAAAGAAAATACATTCACATCCCCAATACACCCTGACAGGCCATACTGCAGAACACAATCCCACAAACATATGAACATTAAAATGTGTGATACACATGTACAGAAATGTTACCAGCTCACATCCACATAATGGTCTGGCCTGAACTGAGCCGTCCAACCCCAACACACCTGGATACATAATTGAATACTCATCATCCCCTCCACAGCACACCCCCCTTACTTAGCATTCACCAAAACCACCCATACTTGGGCTGCTTGCTTGGCGCAGCCATATCTGCACATAGTGCCCCTTACCCACATCTAGTAGGCAGTCTCACCCTAGGCAGTCTCAGGCTTGCAAACTAGGTATCCCATGCATGCATAACCCTCCCTCATTTTCATACAAACAGAAGAACGGAGTTCATCATCCACAATTTTTGGACATCCCTCATGGGATGTGTCTGTTCTCAAGATTAGACTTTGTGGCATAACACTATGTCCACCCCCCTTGACATCCAGGCACAAGTCAAATTAGCAGTACTTGTCCACAAACCTGCTCAGCCTCCACTCGGTCCTGCAGAACCTACGACCTGGGATTAAACACCTGACCATGATGCACATCTCCCCATGTGTATTATCAGGAATATATACCTTTCACATGTTCCCAAGAAGCTTCTCCATAGCCATCTTCCAAATAGTACATGTCCACAAATTGTACACCCTGTCCAGGTTCCTCGTCATAATGATGCATACAACCCCTGTATACAAACAGTACAGGTCCCTCTTGGATGCGGTTGTTCATATACATGGCCATGTATAACTCCAGATATGTAGTCATATATCTATAAGTGTACATACCTATATTCGCATAGCTACACATCACACATACACGCATATAAGTAGTTGTCAAGTATGTGTCCTATTCATAAATATGTATACTTGCAAATGTATACACATGCCTCTCAGAAACATATGGACATTAACATGTACTATACATATGTACAAGAACCGACTGTCACATTTGTTGCCAGTAGTGTGGAATGCCTGTAGTAAAGTCATATATTCTAATTACCATCCATACAGAATGTATCACGGATGGTTTAGTGGTAAAACCAGTGACTATGGTGCTTCTGTTCCCAGGTCCAAGCCATGCAAGGGCTGCTAATTTTATATGAAGCCCAGAATAATGGCAGTCGGATATTGGGTGAGTAAGCCACTTTCAAGCAGATGCAAGCTGGTATGCCCGACGGTAAGTGGCAGTCATTCAACAGTATGGGAAATGTAAATAAGCATGTAGGTGTATATGCATGTGTATGTACAGAAATATATATATATTTATATACATTGATATATATATATATATATATATATATATATATATATATATATATATATATATATATATATATATATCTATATATATATATATCCATGAAGAATGAACATAGTCACAATAAAGCAGTCATAACAAATGTGAAGGGAAACAGCAGCAGAACCCCCCCCGTATTATTTAGTGCTGTCATATCAAGCTGTCCAGAGGTGAGCAAACCTCCTGCATCTCCAACCACAGGTAGGATGCTAACAGTGGAACTAACTTTGTCCACGTGCTAAGTCTGAATTTCAAACAGGTACAGGGCAGTCCCAGTCACCATTCGGACAAGCCAAAAACTGGAAGACTAATTGAACACCCTGACCATTATATGAATGTATGTCCCAGGACTATAAGCTTGGGACGTCTAAATATACTTGGAGTGAGCCAACATACAGGATGTATCTACAGCAGTAGGAAGTGGTGCATGTGTAGTGGTGTGGTTTATTTCCAACCAGAGAATGGATGACTGCTGTGTTAGTGATGTTTTGCTGTGTTTGTTCTGGTAACTATGAACCATGTGTATACATGCAAATGAAGCAGCACAGCAATAGTGTAGTGGTTAGAGCATCCGCCTAGCGAGCAGATGTTGCCGGTTCAACTACAGCACACACCATTTATGACACGTAATCCATACATGAGCATATCCTGCTAATTTTATGCTGTATAAAGATATAATACCAATGAACTGGGGTGACGTATCACAGTAAGAATGCAGAAGGTGTTTGCGTGACGGGAAAAGGCGGTTAAACAGAAAACCGTTGCTGAAAAGTGTTGTACTCACCCTTTGTCCAACAGCCCTTGTTCTGCCCAGCAACACAATAAACCGACTCGGCCAGGTTTGATGCCAGGACCCTACACATCACAATCAATGTGATTTACCACTAAGCCACGGCAGTTATACCTAACTCTGATGTTATCACAAACATAGCAGGCAGCACAGTCATTCAACAGTATGATCAAAGTAATTAATCATGTAGATGTATATGCATGCATATATATATATATATATATATATATATATATATATATATATATATATATATATATATATATATATATATATATATATACATATATATATATACAGAACAAACTTGCGAATGCAAAGGAAAACAGCAGCGGAACACCTGTATTATCTAGTGCTTGACATATGAAGCTGGCCAGAGGTGAGCAAATCCCCTGCGTCTCTAACCACAGGTAGGATGCTAACAGTGGAACTAACTTTGTCCACATGCTAAGTCTGACTTTCAAACAGGTACAGGGCAGTCACGGTTCCCAGTCGGACAAGCCTAAAATCAGATGACCATATGAACACCCTGACCATCATATGAATGTATGTGCCAGGATTATAGCCTTGGGAAGTCTGAATATACCTGGAGTGAGTCAACATGCGGGATGGGTCTAGAGCAGTAGGGAATGGTGCATGTGTAGTGGTGTGGTTTTCCTAACTGGAGAATGGATGCCTGCTGTGTTAGTGAAGTGTTAAGGCATGTGTTAGGATAACTATAAACCATGAATATACATATAAATGAAGCAGCATACCAATAGTGTAGTGCTTAGAGCATCCGCCTAACGAACAGGCATTCACAGTTCAAGTTCGACTATAGCACATATAATTTTCCTTGTGGAATGAATGTCATTCTTCTGTAAAACGGACATAATAACATGCAAAAGTGAACTTGAGTATTGCATGGGATTTTTAACCAGATCCTTTCAATCAAAGCGGTACTTTCATAATGAATAAGGCACAAGTAAGCACAAATAAGTGGCAATAAACATATATAACAAACAGTAAGCATATGCAAGTGCGCTTGCGCGGGTGTAAGCAGCGCCCAGCATAGGAAATGTATATGAGTATGTACAGATGTAATATATATATATATATATATATATATATATATATATATATATATATATATATATATATATATATATATATACACACACACACACACACACACACACACACGTCGTAACAATAAAGCATAGACAAGGGATGAGAAGGGAATCAACAGCAACTATAGTATCATAGAGTGCTGTCAGCGTATGCCATATCACTCTGGCCAGGAGTGAGCAAAGCACTGTTACTCACACCACAGACAGGATATTACCAGTGGGAGTAACATAGTTGAATTGCTAAGTCTACTTTACACACAGACAGAAGGTAGTTCCTTCTGGGACTACCCAAAAATTATATAGTGCGTTTAGGCTTCCGACCATTACTCAAGCAAGGGCAGGTATGTTCAAAGTCTAAATGGTGGGAGAGCCTGAGAATACACGAGACAGGACAACATATGTGTAGGTCCCCTAATGCTCCTGAGAGGGCAATGGTTGGAGGTGTGTCATAGCTGCGATAACAAGTGGATAATGGAAGTTACGCGTGTAAGTTGAACACAGGTGGCATGGAGGAACTATGGGTATGAAATTATGGATCCAGGCATGACAGGGTCGGATGGCCCAGTTCTAACTGGACCGACCCATGGAGGTTAGTGAGTTTGTGATAGGTATATATGCATACACACATGCAGACATCAATATGTAGAAGTACATTCTCTGTAAAACATGCATTCCATTTGTAGACATACATAATAGGAATGTGCACATACAAACATCGACAGTAGATGAAATAATAGGCTGTGCAGAAGAGGGACGGGAAGAAAATGCTAAAACGCAGAGGTGTGTACAGTGTCCAAAGTCAGTCCTGTGCTGACGATAATAAAATGTGAGGGCTTCCCCACACATGGAATCATTTCTGTGCTCTGCCTGCTATGGCAACAACAAGTACTAAACCGGTCTAATTGTAAAAGAAATACACTGAACATGTACATAATTAGGGTCCCATGTGTAATGTGTGCAATACCACATAGTCATCAAATAAATGAATTGTAGTGTCATGTTAACAGGAGTAAGGATGTAATGAAGTATAGAGTCTAATCTTGCCATAAACACATGCGTTTTCCATGTGGGGCAACCCAATAATTGCGAATAGTATTCCTTTGGTTGCTCACGTCACCAATGTTTGTGGACTAAATGTATGGGAGTTTTGAGGATACATGGAGTGAGTAAACCGATGGGATGGCTCTATAGGAGTAGGGAGTGGCCAGTGTGCAGTGGTGTCAGTACACCGCAAAACTGACAGGAGAATGGATGACAGCAGTGGTAGGGAGGCGTTGGGATGTGTGTTTAGGGAACCAGGAGCCATGGGTATATGGGTATATATGCATATGGAGCAGCACAGCAATAGTGCATTCGTTAGAGCAACCCCCTAACGAACAGACATTCTCGTACCGAATCACACTGTATCACATTCCAATTACCATTGGTAAACCGTACATGAACATATTGCGACATCTGTCCACTGTATAACCTGCTAAATATCGATTACAAGATAACTGGAGTGAAGTGTCAGTGTCATAATGAATAAGGCACTAGTATGCAGGTGAAGCATATATAAACACCATTACTCATGTGAAAGTGCATATGCCCAGGGTGTGTATTGGTTTACAGACACACACACACACACACACACACACACACATATATATATATATATATATATATATATATATATATATATATATATATATATATATATATATATACATACATATAGTTGCAGGCATACATATATATATATATATATATATATATATATATATATATATATATATATATATATATATATATATATATTTATATATATATATATATATTTATATATATATATATATATATATATATATATATATAAATACAAAAATACATATATATGTGTGTGTGTGTGTGTGTGTGTGTGTGTGTGTGTGTGTGTGTGTGTGTGTGCGTGTGTGTCTGCGTCGATATACAGAGATATACAGCTATGATAGGAAACAGCACACAGGAATGACATATGTTCACAGGCTATGCCAATGAAAGTGAGGAGCCCAGATAAGAAACATGAAACACGCAGCATGTCCTTCCACTCCCCCCACAGCTGGACATAGGAGACATACATGCAATCAATGTAAAGTGTCCACTGCTCCCCAGACTACAGGTGGGATAGAACCAGGGGGGTACACAGTGCACCTGTGAATTCTAATCATGGTACACAGACTGGAGCGTCCCTTCCGGGACACTCCAAAAATTGCCCAAAACAAAAGAAGGTGATAGACCGGTCATTTTGTCCACTGTGTATATAGACTCGGAATACAAGAGTGGGTAACCTTGATGACCCATGGACCAAGACAATTGTATGAAATGGGGTCCCGTGAAGTGGAAAGTGGGCAGTGTGTAGTGGTGTGTCCAGAACAGACCAGGTCCGAGAGTAAGGATGGGTGCTGTTAAGGAGACGAGGGTAGGGGAACTATGGGTAGCTAATTATAGGTTTAGGTGTGCAGGTGTTGGCTGATGTGGGCCAATATGGACAGCCCTAGGGATGCAAGCAAATGCGTTCATTGTGCAGAGGCGTCGCCCAACAAGCAGACACACCCACTGCGAAACCCACTAAAGCAAAGTGTAATCTATATGGCAAGGAACAGAATAACCAGATGTAGACGTATATATGTAGAGGTATGTGTGTGTATATCTAACCATAGCGACATTGAGATATCCCTCTCCCTCACAGTAGTATGAATGTATACATACAGAGAAAGAATACAGATACATACCCACATATAAATATATACATATGCAGACAACCACAGATCCATATGTCATTAGATTCTATATATATATATATATATATATATATATATATATATATATATATATATGTATATATACATATATATACATATATACATATATATATATATATATATATATATATATATATATATATATATATATAAATATACATGTATGCATACATATGCAGATATCTGTATATATTAATGTAAATAAATAAATAAATACATAAATAAATAAATAAATATATAAATATATATATATAGTACAGTAAATATGCACATGTATATAGCTATGATATGTTACAGCAATTATGAGTAACATATGTTCACAGGCCATGCATATGGTGGTGGGAGGTTCAATAAACAAACGTGTAACACGTAGCATAACCCCCCACCCACCCAGCTAGGCCAGTGAGACATACAGACACACAATAAAGGTAAACACACCACTGCTTCCCAGACCACCGGCAGGATACTACCAGTGGGAGAGACCTGCAAGGTCTAAGCTTGAAACACAGACATCGATGTCCCTTGTGGGACACCAAAAATTAATGATTGGAGCCAGTCCCCGTAATGATTTATCAAACCAGGCTTTAGATGTACACGGACCAGTAGGTTGTGCAAGCCTAATAACCCATGGGTTGACACAACGTACAACATGTGTCCTGACACTGGGAGAGTGGGCAGTGTGTAGTGGTGTTTTTATATCCCACCTGCACCCACAGTAAGGATGAGTGCTGTAGAGGAGTGGCAGGAGAGGGAACAATGGGTATGCAATTATGGGCCTAGGCATGCAGGTGTTGGCTAGCAGAGCCATATTAGGACCGCCCCGGGGATGTGAGTAATATTCTGATATGGGCATAGCTAATGCCCATACCTCCCAACCACTAAGAGCACATCCACTGGATAGGCCGTAAACCATTGGGGGAACACATAGGGACCATACCATTGAACTGTCCCTGATTACCAGGGACGTCCCTGATTTTGACTCAGATTCTAACTCTGTCCCACCTAAATCTTCCTAGAACTAGTGATATTAGGAGGAAAGGTGGTGGATTACACATAAAGAATAATGACAACAATTATGAGTCATAAACAGCATGTACCTCAGACAATGTGTATAAATACATATGCTCTGAGTCTGTCAATGTGTCAGGTTAATAGCACCAATAATATAAATGTGTCCCTGATGTTGTTATGCAGTGTCCCTGGTTCAGTCTTCATTTTTCCCCAATCGTATGAGAGGTCTGATAGGGACAGAAAGCACATATTCCGCTACCTACATTAGAAAGATGATAAAATAATAGGTATGCAGTAGCATGACTCGGCTGAGGGATGTGGGTCCCAAAACCCAATTACTTGTCTGTATTGAAGAGTCTCAGTTTCCATGTATCAGCCAGACTGGTGCATATTGTAAGAGGAACACACAAATAATATGAATAAAACACTGGACAGGCCGCTGATATCCTACAGCATGCCGTTGCCTAATGGGCAGCCATTCCCGATAATGTAGGCATGTAATCCGATGTAATAGGCATCACAAGGTAATATTTTGGTCCTCGGTCCCACCCAGGGGTGTGAGTGTCAGATGCAAGCACCAATGTCAGTGCATTTGCAAGTGCCGGAGTGAGCATGTGTAAGCCTGTTTGGCCACTATTATGCGAGTATTACACTGGTAAAGCAATGTAGAGGCTAACTGAGTGTAAGACGCTGTAACCAGAGGTTAGAATTGCTAAACACCACACAAACCCACGCACACCTGCTCAAAACTGCTTTAATGTGCCTTAATCCCTCCGTATCCAATGGCCTTGTTCTGCCCTGCAACAAAATAACTTGCCTCTGCAAGGCTCGGAATCAGGATCCTGCACACACAGCTAATGTGATTTACCAATATGCCATGGCAGATATACAGACATCGGACATTAACGCAAACATGTCATACAGCGCAATCATTCAACAGTATAGGAAAGTATCCCATCATGTAGATGAATGTGTAAGTATTTATGTCCAGCATATAGGTACATACATATATAGAGATATATCAGGAACATACCATGTGGCAACAAAGCATTACAAACGAGTGAAAAGGGAAATACCAGCAACGCCTGTATTATGTAGTGGTGTTGTCCTATGCAATATCAAGACTCCCTCAGACAGACATGTCATTCATACATGCAAACAGTTGTACATTGGCCGTATACATCACTCTGTGCATGTAATGTACATTAACACAACAGTACCTGTCCAATCAGTATGTGAGTACAGTACTAATGCAAGGTGCAGTGTGCAACATCATCATCGTGATAAAGGTAAATGGGGGAACCATAGAGGGACCGGTAGTGTTGTGTGTACAATGGAGCCATCTGCATCACTTGTACCTGGACCATTTAGGAGTGATGTGCATACCAGGATCATGCGTCTGAGGGACAGGGGTGAGGATAACAGGAGTATGTTGTGAAGCATATTACAAGGGTTACATGTGTTCAGTGGGCACATGTGTGAATTGGACAGCTATGTATGGGGCAAATGTTGTCCTAGGAACCAATGGGCCTTATGATATAGAGTAGGTATGCCCGTGGAGGATAGGTAGGGTAGGATCACAGACATCACAGCATACAGGGTCGGTATATGACACATGTGGGGGGGATACACCTCGGACAGGGATGGGTGTTCTGCATTCACAAACCCATGGAAACAGTGGGACAGAGGTCCCCAGCCATGGGCAGCTGCCACTGGACCAAAACAACTGCAAAGGAGGCAGTGCTGGGGGCTGTCCATGAGGGGCAGCCTCACCCTGTAAATGTGACACTCCGCCCTTGAGCTTGAGTATCGGCTTCAGAACCCCTTATTGAGCGCCCAACACACCATGTCCAGGACTGCACAACAGGAGACATGTTTCTGTCTGGCCTTGCTCCCAGGGGAGACATGCCCCATCCTCAGTAGTGGTACCACCAGAAGGTGGTGCAGAGCCAACAGAGGTTGAGGTCCAAGGCTGGGCCCCAGATGTGCTGGTGACCGGTGCCATGGTCAGCTAAAGTGGGAAAGGAGGTTTTGCCGGCAATTCCAAACTCATACAGTCAATGGTGTTGCAGTTTAAATACAGATATGGCTTATTAATAGACAACAGCATTCAGGATTACTTACAACAGTATGCATAGATATGACCATCAACCCAACACAACAAATGGTATACATTTGCAGAGGGAGCACAGCACATGCATATATACTACATGACATCTGTACACTGTGTAGAAGATGTGTGACTGCAGCTATGAACAGTTGCCCATTATTGGCTTGTCACTGGAACCCCAGACAGTGTCTGTCATACCACTGTTTCATGTGACAGATGTCCAGTCAGGGATGTGATGGCAGTAACACATCCCTGTCACCATGTACTGGCTGCAATCCTCACACTATGCTCCTGCTGTGCACGTATGTGTCTTCAGTGTGTAACACAGGAAACAAATGGTTCCACACACTGACCAGTCCGCAGATGGCCCTACAGATGGGGGTCCCTCATGAACAGAGCACTGTCATGTCTGTTTTAAAACATGCAGAATAGCCATTACCACACACAACATGTTAAACAGGCAGTAGTCTCAATGCAGCATAGCTGCACTTACATGCTGTAGTCATGTCTGGCACATCACCCTCCTGTCTTTAGGCTATTTCCCACTGTGTATGATGTTTGAGAAACATCCAGATATCATCTGTGATGCCGTTTCAAAAAAACACATCCAGGTACCACTCACAGTGACTGTCATGGCCAAACACCAACATGATGTTCTAGATAATGTACTGTGTTTATCATGCAAATGGCTATGGGAACATCATCACAGCTGTTCTACATGCAATCAGCTAGAGGAGGACTGCAATAGGTGCAGAGGCCATCACCTGATCATGTCCATCACTTACAATACCCATGCTGCTGCTGAGCAGGTGGACACCTCCACATCCACCAGAGACTAAAACCTAAGCATCGTCTCTCACATGCCTACCTGTACAGGGGTCAAACCCCTGACTGACTAGTCATTACTATTACATGTGCATGCAGTTAGTACATGTGCTACAAAGCAGAAATGTTGATGTGCTGTAAGAACATATATGTGTGTTGGTGAGAGCCATCTGCAACAGAGGTATAGTAGACATACTTTAGGTGTAGCACACATGGCTGTCTACATGAACGGATGCCATTGTCACCACAACTACACTCTCTAATGGACTCACATTGACACTCTTTGTCTGGGCCACAAATACACTCCCTAACTACTTAGTTTGCCACACTGCAGTAATGCACAGGACTACATGCACCACAGGGGATATCTGGAGGTTCTACGGGCTAGGGCATATGAATGTGTTTGACATCTGTTGGTATGCCAATGAGGGTTATACTATGAGTGACTGTGGTTGGGAGCATCATATCCCACACGGAGACACAAGGTGCAAGTGCTGACATGCATGTATGCATTGCTTCATGGGTCTGTAGTTGTTGGCTGTGCAAGATGGCTGTACAAGGCTGGGTGAGGGGTAATCCTTGACATCACACCACCCAACAATGGTGTGCTGTGTGGTACAGGGGGGTAGTGTCTGCAATGTCCCACACAGATTAGTACTGCATGAGCTGCCCTGACATCCTGGTTACCATTGTGTATGGTCATAGTTTTGCAATGCATGCCATGTCTGTGTTTGATAGTCCTTGACATGGACATTGCCTGGGATGCGCATGTCCCATAATACTGCACATTGACATGTACAGGTGTACCTGGTTTGGCAGGCACATGCTGTGTACACAGCTGTTATCCTCTGATATGCCAATACTGGCCTGGTGTGGCAAAACCTGATTATAGTCAGCAGGTCGACCCTGCACCTGCATTGATAGCATGATACAAGTATTCCCTGGTGTCAGTGGCATTGGTCCATACAGGGCACATGTGTACGGCATTGTATGACCTCTGTGGATCACATTTGATGGCACCACAAATGGTTCAGGCATCCAGTGGGAACACAGTGAAGGCACATCGCCCATAATTATGTGCCTATTGTACCGCTTTACAGGGTCCCATGTCCTCTGCAGCCCACTGCAATCACACCATGTCTACTATCTGTCATCAATGTGCATGGTACTAGTAACATAGCGGGATATCCTAGGCAAGTATGTTTGTGAATGACACATGGATTCAGGACATATACCGGGTACTAGTAGGGTTGCATACTTTGTTCACCAGGCCTTTTTCCAGATGTAGGGGTATGGCTTGCCAACACAGTCCCATGGCTGACTCACATCTGTACTCCTCGTGCGGTGGCCATTATGTCATAAGACGGACACCATATAGGAAAACTACAAAATACACTCCCCAACATGTCCAGTGGTAAGACACTCACAGCCACCTCCACACAGGCTCTGACAGCCAAACACACACACTTGTCATGTCCTGGATTTGAACCACTACCTACCATATCACACCACAGCAATAAGCATTTAAGGCATGCGCTACAGTGAATACTGGGTTACAGCACTCCTAGAGGTGTATTCCTAGGTGGGTGACATCAGCAGGATTGACAAAGGTGATCATGTGATTTGTACAGAGTGCATACTCTACAAAGCATTGTACTTGTCTCATGCAGACACACACACACACACACACACACACACACACACACACACACACACACACACACACACACACAGTTGGCAAGTCTGGGATTAGAACACCAACCTAACTACTTTATCACACTACAGCATTACGCAGTTACAGAACGTGCTACTGAAATTACTTGTTCACAGTACTCCCACAGGTGTATTTCTAGGTGGATGACATTATTAGTCTTGCCAAAGTTGGGTATAGGAATTGTACGGAGTGTGAGTAGTCTAAAAGCATTGTTCTGTCCTCAGGTAGATGGACAGACACACACACAGTTGGCAAGTCTGGGATTAGAACACCGACCTAACTACTTTATCACACTACAGCATTATGCAGTTACAGAATGCGCTACCAAGATTACTGGGTCACAGCACTCCCAGAGGTGTATTTCTAGGTGGGTGACATCATCAGCCTTGATAAAGTTGGATACAGGAATTGTACAGAGTGGGATTAGTCTAAAAGCAATGTTTTGTCCTCAGGCAGATGGAGACATACACACACACACACACACACACACACACACACACACACACACACACACTCCAGTGGTGGGATCAGAACACCTGCCTATGTACAGATCACTATTACAGTACTACATCATTACGAGTCATGCCACAGAGACTACACATTTCAAGGCTGTCATTATGACCTTCTAGGAGTGTGGACATCAACAGGGATGCTGGCAGTTAAGATGTACATACCTGTGAACCTATGTGTTTAAAGTAGGAATACATCCTGAACTGGAGTATGCCCATCTGTGGAATGGATGACTACTATCACTATACAGGGTTAGAATGGCCATGCCCTTACACATAGAGGCACATAACCGACAAAAGGTGTCAGTGGGCATACTCACGCACTTAGTATCACAGGGTTGTTTGGAATGCACTATGTCTCCAACTACACAAGGTTATACTGGGCATGCTCATACACTTAGTAGCACAAGGCTGTTTGGGATGCACTCTGATTCTAAACACGGAAGGACACAGTGGCCATGATATTACAGTTAGACGTACAGAACACATTGTAATGGACTCCGGCGTTAGTAGTTGTCCTTGTTAGCAGGAACGCTGCACTACATTTATCTGACACTGGTCATCTACACAATGTCTGCTTATGTCCGTCACCTTAGATGTACCATTCTATACCATACCAAGCACATTACTACCACTCGCATTGATGTCATGCTAGGAGTGGCAACTGCTTGACCAACACAATAAGCCAATGTCCTGCTGTAATTACGAGGTTGTCCAGTGTTTGTCATTCTGGGATGACATGACTGAAAGAAGACAGGCCTTTGTCACAGATCGCATGCATCCATGATTCAAGGGAGTTGGGATAATACCTAGGTTGCATTCGCCCATATAGTGCCATTCCAAGGTAAATGTCCTAAACACAGGATAACACCCTGACACCTAGAGGACAACTGCGTTGTATGCTTATGATAACCTGTGCTAGATGTGTAGCGTTTTTAATCACAGCTGCTCACTGTAGATCCAACAATGGCGAATACTGACATCTGTGCAGTGTGAAACACCTGGGTGAAGGCTCTGTAGTGCACAATAGCACTACCATCATATACCACAGAACCAGACATGGGGCCATAACACAGATACGGACCGCTCCAGGTGGTGGTGTTCTCACATACACAAAGGCCACTCACATGTACTGAGCAGTACTCACACAAAAGGCATCACAGATGAGTCAGGTACAGGTCACAGTGTCAAAAGCTGCATTCTAGAATGTAACCATCAGACACCACCATGCCCTCGGACCACCAACACATATCCATACATGTGGTATGACATTTAATAGTACAACACCATGTGACCTTTGACCGGTGGACTGTACCTAGCTCTACATCAACTGTGCAGAGTGCCCATGTACTAACACAGTGTCATCATGTGTTATGCAATGCAATGATACCACTGTTTGTGTCCAGGTCAGCTGTACACATACCAGGGTCCCTCGGTTATTTACAGCATTAACAGATGACTGTTTCTGTACACCAGTAAACACCCTCATGTTTGGATGTGACATACATGTACCTGCCCTGGATACGTACATGCCACACATACAACATATATGTAAATAGCATAGCTGTTGTTGTCCTTTCTGCAGACAGGTGGCTAAAGCCATTACACACATGCACATGGAAGGTAGGTCCATGGCTGCTGAATGCTAACAGTATATATGGTGTGATATCAATGCTGACAGAGGTAAAATTCCCTTTGTACTGGACACCCATGACACCTATTATATCATACAACATTCCATGTGTTATGTATGTCATTACACATGTCCACCAAATGCAATGCCTACAAACATGACCAAATGACAGGAATGTAGGGCCTACACACATATACATGTAGTGGTGTGCGTCCAGATGCCATGCTTGTGCAGTTGCTGATGTTTGCAAATGACGTGTGTCTTAGTACATCATGCAGTTGCAATCCAGCCTCAACATTGCCAACTGTATATGGTGATATGCTGAAAGTACGGTAAGCTGTACTTCAGGTATGGACAGATGTGTGGACATAACTAAGTGGTGGGGCATCTTTGCAGATGGATGTTTGCTGAGAACAGCTCACAGGTGTGTCACAACCATTCCTATAATAACCTGTGTAACTGCTAAGCTATGGTTTTGTTAATTGAAGGGGAACACACACAACTTAGACAGTGGTCAGGGTGACACCGAAGGTAAATCACTTGACATCTGTAACAGTTAAGACCTCCTGTGTGCATATATTGTGCATATATCAGCAGAGTTGTCAAAGTAAGCATCAGTACACTTTATAGCATGTGCTATACTGCTGTAAGTCTGTCCTATGTATCATGAGATAGGCATGTGTTTGATTCACAGTACTGGCATGTGTGGTTGTGTGTGTGTGGGTCCATATATGTCGTGTATGGTGGGGAATACATCTCAGTTGTTACTCACTCTCCTGTACACTGATGTAGACATCTGTACAGACTGCAATGCAGAAAGTAGGGTGTAGGCAAGGGTGTGTATCTCACACATGTCAGGTATCTGTATGGGCGAGACAGAGGTGTATTCAGTAGTGAATGCCAAAGTGTGTGTGTGTGTGTGTGTGTGTGTGTGTGTGTGTGTGTGTGTGTGTGTGTGTGTGTGTGTGTGTGTGTGTGTGTGTGTGTGTGTGTGTGTGTATGTATGGATGTATGGTCCATGGAGTTAGGATGTATGTTACCATAGTGAACTGATAAGACTCCTCCCCCCATCCAGGCAATGCAGTCTAGTATCCCTGTGGATGTCCTCGATATTAGGCCATTCGGACTACCTGTACATGCGTAATCTCTGTGGCACGTCATGTAAATGCACAGTACTGTAATGATGATTTGCACATAGGCAGGGGTCGTCACCTCAACACTAGCAACTGTGTGTGTGTGTGTGTGTGTGTGTGTGTGTGTGTGTGTGTGTGTGTGTGTGTGTGTGTTACTGGTCCGGTGAATCCGTGAGTGTGTGGGTGTGTTACTGTGTCCCTGAATATATGTGTGTGAATACCTGATTGTGTGGGTGTATTTGTATGTTCACATCCTGTCATGGGAATGTGTATTACTGCTTTCCAATGAGGCAACATGCTTTCCACTGGCCTCTACCCTTGTCATCAGCTAGACCGCTCTCTTAACTCCCCACTCCATATAACTGTACCTGTGATGTCACCCAGTATGGATGTCACATCTCTAATGACACATTTCCACTGGAACCGTGTCCCTGTTGGGACCATCCAGGGCAACGTGCACATGGCCTGCTGTGTCCTGGTGTGGACAACACAGCACCAGCTGCACTGCTGCTGCTACCACCACTATGGGATCGAACATGTGAGGTAGCACATTCACGTAGACCTGCAACAGGTGATGTAGCTGACCTACGTCCACATGCCTGATGCCTCACTCCTACCAGATTTTCCAGCACAGACATCTCACTCTCTCAGATTGACATGCCACGGTCAAGGACTCCAACCATGTCACCCTATCGTCTATCCAAACTTCAGGAAGATGATGGTGAGCATTTGCCATTGCCTGGATGTTGTTTAAAGAATGGACAGCAGCCCTCTAAAGCCTCTGACCTTCTCTGTTGTGCCATTCAGCACATGCCTGTGCCTCCATTACAGCCTGAAACATGTGTCTGATGACACCAGCTGCTATGGTCTGTCTTGCAAGGACATGTTGGCCAGATGTCCTCCTCTGGCAGCACTGGCCACATGCCTGTGTGAGGCATCACCAGACAGTTGGCTGACAACATGGTGTGCAGGCACACCTTCCATAGCCTCCACAATTTCCTGTTCCATGCTACCACATGCCAACTGTCCTTCCTCTATGGCCACTGGTGATGGGGTATGTGTTGGCATCAGAACTGTGTGCGGGGATGAGGGGGATATAGGTGGAATGGCAATCAGTGGCACAGATTCAGCCCCTGACAATCCGCCTGTGCCTCCATCATACTTTCATCATCACTGCTAGAGTCTGTGGGGACACTAACATCAGATGGACTGCAGGAGGGGAACACACTTACATCAATACCTGTGAGGGTCAGACAAGAACTGTACATTACAATCTATACAATAGACACACACACAGACACACACACAGACACACACAGACTTACACAGCCACACGCTATGGCACCTAACATGCATGTGATAAGACAGAAGGCATGCAACATGCATGTGATATGGCAGACAGCATGAAGCTCAGACAATAATAGTGGCAGTTATCATACATCCCTGGGTTGCACACAACAGCATGCATGTGTCATAGCAGAAGGCATGCACATTACACAATTATAGTAGTAGTTGGCATACATCTCTGTGTTACACCATGTAGACCAGCACAGGTTAACAGTACACCTGCCTGATGTGTGGCATATGACCTTGACAATCACATGTAGTATAACATGTGATCTGCTGACATGTGCAATGATATGCATACTTGTTTAACACAATGGTGTCCTGTCAAATATACAGTGGAGTAATGGTGTCCCAATGCAGGGATGTGTTATACTAACATGGATCTTCCACTGACGCAGTGTTGTCTGTCTGCCCTACAGATATACTGCACATTTAGCTGATGTGCATGGCCATTGCAGGGAATCATGTGGCTTCTCTATTGCTATACAGTGTGAGTTACAGACATAGTTCATAGCCATGACTGTGTTCAGATACAATACATTTATACTGTGGAATGTGACCCATGTCACTGAGGTGTATACACACTAAACCATAATGTGGAATGTGTGACACAGGTCACTGAAGGGTATATGGATGACACCCCTGCACATCTGCAACCATATTGCTGCTGCCTGGCAACTATGGCCAGACATGGCAAACTCGTCAGTACACCATGTCCCACATGACATCTGTGTACCACACACACACACACACACACACACACACACACACACACACACACACACACACACACACACACACACACACACAAACACACATGAAGAGCAAGGATGTCACTGATGTCTGACAACAGCAAGGGGAATATACTGTATCTGTGGCCTGATGTGGTTGTCTGTGTATGCATGTGGATACTGTACAGGTGACTGCTGTCATGTCATGACACACTTAAGATGTTCAACACATCTTATGTGATGGATTGATGTCACGTCTACACAAGATGTGCACAGGCCTGTAGGATGTCTAGTGTTCCACATCTGCAATATAACCATTACACAAAGGCAACAGTTAGATCATGTGGAGCCAATATACAACAGGGTGTACACACATGCACATCACTTCTACTGTGTGTGTTGCTTCATGTCTCTGGCCATCCTCCATGGCCATGTGTGAACATGTGTTGGCCAAATGGTTGTGACATGCATCTATTTCACATGTTTATGTTGTCCCATATGACATACACCCATAGATGTCATATGATCCACTGACGACAGGGTTATGCAGACAAAGGGTGGTATGTTTGTCATGTAGGATATGTTTTTCAGGATAGTTAGGCATTGTTACAGCCGGCCCACTAAATGTCAAGGACATGTCAGAAAGCACATAACATTGTGTGACATTCATAGCAGGGGTATAATCCACACCGGTGAATCCTGTGGGCTGGCATTGTCTAGTACTGTTTGTATTTCCCACATGTGTAGTTCTGATCTGCAGTAATTGTCCCTACAGTGAACAACACCTCCACCATTGTAATGACAGCTGTCCACACATCTGGCAATGACAATATGTGAGGTTTCTTGTCAGTGTTTCACATAGTTTGCAATTATTGCACATGGGTAGCCATTGCGATGCATTGCAGGTACGACCTGTATATTGTGACAGGATCATACATTATGTGTACATGTGGTAAATGGTCACATGGCAGATAGATCTATGCATTAACATGCCTGATAAATAATAACAGTCTCTCCTGCAACGGACTGCTGTTGCAGCGGAATGACAGAGGTACCTAAATAGGAGTGACACAGCAGTATGATCATTATCCACACCTGTATGATAGCTACAGGGTGCAATGTGCATGTTAACACGTACGCCAGTACAATAGACTATACTATGGAGTATGCACATGTGTGCATACACAGAGTAGCATATTATAGTATATGGAATGTGTGTATAAATGCCTTGCATATGATGTTACATTACATATTGTACAGTGACACATGTAACTATATGAAGTATAGTTGTTATATGTGCAGTAGTGACTTACCAGGCAACTCCAGGCTCGGTGGTTGAGAGACACCCACCTCCATGTTATCAGCTAAGGCTTGTGGATGTTGTTCTGCAGGTGTCCTCAGGTTCACCAGTAGCTCCTCGGTATGTGTGAGTGGGGGCTGGGTTGGTGGCACACCACCTGTTGCACCTTGTTCCCTGGCAATTGCATTTGCATGCTGTTTCACCCATCTAATTAGGTCTGTACTGTGTCTGCACATCTGCTTGTATGTGTGGTTCTGGACACCCACATCATTAACCCTCCTGTGAAGTTCCTGACACTGGGCATCCCGCTGCTGTTTATCCTGTGGCGCATGGTTGAACAGTACATGATGATTTTCAAGTAGGTATTGGATGAAGACCTCATCCTCCAAGCAGGTATAAGGTGACAGCCTTGCACATGGCATACCTGGAAGACATAATGATGGAGAGAGGTCACAGTAACTCACAAAGATGTACTCAGGTGCAGCTGATCATACATGTGCATCACATTTATTATGATTAAATATTTGTCTTTGCAAATCTACATGACACTGACACCACTGACATGTTTGTGTCACACACATTTGACACCATATATGTGTGTGTCACCTGATGACATTGCTAATACTCCATGTGGATGCTGTCTTGATGTGGGCATGTCTGTTTGCCTGTACTGGTGTTCTTACCTATCAGCACATAACTGGATGTGTCCACATTAATGCAGCCGACCTTAATGCGGTGTATATGTCACATATAAAGACTTACACTGCCTTAACGGACCTGTGACCCTGCAGGCTTGCTCACGGAAGGTTTTACATGTTAGTGTTTTGCCATATACATCTACACGGCACTGTACAGCAGTTCAACATCCTGCCATGTATCACCTGTGTTGCACATGTGATACATATGGGACACTGGCTAGCCTGATGGTATTTACAGGGTTGGATATCAACTATAGCATGTACGGTCAAAGTCAACTAGTAGGCTATATGCCCTGGGCCATGTATGAGCCTAGGAACCTAGCTGTAGCTGATAGGTGGGTTTCTGGGGCCAGGTCAAGCTGTGCCACATAACTAATCCACAGGGATAATGATATATTTACCATGCGGTCATCACACTATGTCTGAAAGAGGGGCAATGTGCAGCTTTGCTGCACTGGGATGGATAGTATTGCAGGAGTATGTAAAGTGTATGGGACAAGGATCTGTCCAGCATGTGGTGATCCTTGTACTAGGAAGGTGGATGTCCATGAAGTATGTGTTTGGGATCAGGATGTGTAAGTGTAGCATGTCCAACATCACTGGGTTGGACATGACTTTATTCAGGGTAGGCATCATGCTACATAGTTGAGATGGGGATTGGGAAGGCTGGTGTAAGCCATCTGAACATGGCCAATACCCCTTAAAGGAAATATGTGATCTGATTTGGGTCACTTGAGTGTTCAGTATGGCTGAACAATGATCTCTATATTCAGGAATGGCACCCTGGCATGATTAGAGCTGCCAATTATGACTAACTGACAGGTGTGGTGATGTAACTACCACAGGAAAAACAACTGTCCAGCTGCAACCCTTACACACAGTGTGCACTATGTTGACTGCTGCCCAGGTGGTAGTTCATGGGTAAAGGTTATTAACATAGGGGTGATAATGCAATATGTAGCTGTCAGACTGTGGCCATATGTCACACACCTCACCCACAAAGCTCCTTCTGTATATTGTCCACAACACTCTGAGTCAGCTATTGCTCCTAGGTCATTGTCATACACATACTTCAATAGGCAGATGCCTTCTCTTAGTCTGTGTGGTATAGACTACAATGAGGGGAGTACAATTAATTAATCCTGTCTTACTGTAGCTGGCACAGGTGTAATGTACATGTATTATTCAGACACCTTCTGTAGTGTTGGTTCTGCCAGCAGCCCCATTGCAAAACACTCCTGTGACATAGGAAGGTACATCTAGTTTACTGAGTGTAGCTGGAACACAGTATGGGTGATGATGTCATATGACCTGGCAAGGTTATGATATGCTGTGTGAAATCAACCTTACTGTCATCTACATCTGTACTGCTGACATCAAATAATTTGATCAAGGTTCATGGCCTTTCAGACCAGACTCAGTAGGGTAGTAGTGCAGTTATTCCCATTATCAGTGGTGTCTCCCCCTTTGTGGGTTGTGATAACTGTTGGTGTGCACCATTCAGTGTGTATACAGCCTGACATGAAGCTATGATTTTACATGATGTTTATGTGGAGAGCAAATTGTTTTGACATATGTGTATTATACAACCTGGGATGTGGACAGGTCCCATGCAGCCTGAGTGCAGCTTGTACCTGCATAGTTGTGGTTACAAGGGCTTTGTAGTGTACATGGATATATGAATGTGTACCTGTTGGGGGGCAGTGTGTTTATGTTATCCAAGACCCTATCTGGATGAACTGGTGCTAGTTCCGTAGGTGCAGTGCTTCTCATGCCATAATGCTGTGAAGCACAGCAGGTCTTGTTGTTGACATTATGTTTCATGACACAGCTATGGAATCCTCTGTGGTTGGCCTTATAATATGTGGATGATTAGTTTCACAGTAGCTTTGTGTGGTATTATATGGTGTATCTGCATCTTACAGAGGCTGACCATGGGTCATCTTCCACTCGTGTGTTGACTCTTGCAACAGTTACTACTTTCTGTGGTACAGTTTAAGGCAGGGTACCACCAGTTTGCCTTCATGTTTGTGTTTGATTGAATCCTGTTCCTGTTTCAATGGCATAATCACTGCACATATGTGAGTGCTTAAAGTGCATTTGTGTAGAACTCAGCATTTGTACATGCATCATACATCTGCATGGGTGCCATGACAGTCAGAACTTCACTCTTAAGAAGCATAAAATTGGCTTTGAAGACTGATCATGTGTGGTATATTGTTAGCTCTGTTTGTTTGACTATGGTGATCCAGGTCATTGCTGTTGCTGACATCCAACATGCATTGAGCACAGGTGTTGGTACATGATGAGTCTTCCAAGTTCATAATGGGATAGCTGAGTGGCCATGATTATGGTTTCCTGTCTCAAAACTGGTATTCCCCATTACAGCACAATGACAGTTGGGAATTCTGAGGCATGGTGGATGATCTGTCACAAGGTGCATTTTGAATTAAACTTTGGCTCAAAGGTAGTTGCTCAGCATAATGCATCTTATGTTGTGCAAGTGCAACTAGTGTAGAGGTGTACATATCCCTCGGGAAGTTGGACACACCTGTGGGCCTTGTGTTCCAATAAAGGGTGATGGCCATGAGGTGAGGTATGTGTTATAACATGGTCATACAGGGGTGCTCACCAGAGCATTGAACCATAACTATCACTGCACAGATATGTTCCCCATGTTTCTGATTGCCGTAAGTGAGTCCATATTATGTACCTGATTTGTATCATTGAGTATCAAGACCCACAGTTTATTTCTTGGCTGTCCCTGTTGCACCAATGGACTTTCACTTGAACTTGGCATGATGAGGGCACAATAGGGGAAGCACAGGCTGTTGCCAGTATCCAGATTCTCAGGGGTGAAAGGTGCAGGCCTTTTCTGGCAAAGCATCATGGTCTGTAAACCATGTTATCCCAGGCAGAGAGATGCTGGATATGCTTTGAATTACACCAGTACATTACATGATTGTGGAATACAATCCTTGTCCCTGTACTGCTGCATCATTCAGGCCAATAGCAGAATGCTACCCAGGACTTGGGACATACCTGCATGGGGTACAAGACCTGATGGTTCCTACATGTGTTTCCATGCAGTCAAGGCTACTGCATCACAGGTCCTGCACAGCAAGATATAATATGCCAGAAACGTGTATAGTTCAAAAGTTGGTCTGAGTGTATGGGTATGTGGTTAATCATGGCAGACAGGTAGTTGACAGTATGTTTGTCCTCATATAGCTTGGTGTGTAACATAGTGCTAGAGTTTGCATTCACAAATGCATACTGTTGGCCATGTTTCTGGCCATGTGTTGTGAGGAATGACACAATTATGCAAACTATGTCATACAATCTTTGTATCCTGTTGTCTGTCTATTCCAACTTGGGAGCCCTCTTGGGAGGCCTGAAACTTAGAGGCCTCTGTGGATGTGTGTGAATTCTGGTGGCATGTGTGTGTGTCCTTACTGTGTTCTGGTAAGGGTATGTGTTGGTTATGATGATGGGATGCATGTGTTAACATACACCTCTTGACTGTCTAGTCCAGTCATGGGTGTAAAATGGACTGCCTCCAAGCTCACCCCTGTAGCTGCATCCCAGACAATGTGTGGGGTGTTGTGTTAGGCGTGTTTGGCAGTGTGCATGTCTTAGAGATTGCATTCCCCCAGGATGGCCACATACAGAAAGCTAACATTAGTAAACACCAGTAGCTGACTAGTGGACATGCCTGTATGAGCATTCAGTACTACAAGTACCATGTACTGTGTTTAGTTTACTTACTGCTTATGCAGATGTTTTAGACAGTGATGCTCACAAGTACATATCTGTGTTATTGACGTGGCAACACTAGCTATTACAGGGACATGGTAGGTACCTTTAGTAGCAGTCACCCTCTAAGGGCCACATCACATTCTGATAGTTGAGTACAGATGATGCAAGTGTCAACAGGGCTGTGTCCTTGTCTGGATATATGCTCACATACTCACCAGAACCATGAGCTCTGTTGGCCACTAACACCCACTCTCCACACAGAGTCAAATATCAATAGACTCTGCTGCCAATATCGACATGATCAGAATATGATCAGATAGTGTAAGCCATCACCTATGAAGCAACTATTGCACATGGGCAGCAGTTTCCTACATCTTACACTCCTACAGCAGATGTCACACTAGAGTTAAATATGATATGCACCCTGTTTCATTACAAGTACTGCCCACATATTTCCAGGCAGCTGTTAGTCTGCCAATGAGAGGTTAGGCTACACAAACCTAAACTTTTAACCAGTGTGTCTCTCCTGTCAATATCCAATCTATGTAGGTGTGCACATAGCCATTTGGCACAGCCCTGTAACAAGGGTCAGTACACATTTGCAGAACATGTACACATGTGCAGCTGTCATTGCTTGCAAACAATACTAGAGAGGTGGATATTAGGCAATGTGGACCTTTATGCAAGGCTCAAAAGACAAACCCACCACTGTATATAGCACAAGTAACCATAAACTGAGGGTAATGCTACTTAACACCAGAAGTCTGGACCTCACATTGCATGCACTCAAGGCACTCCTCTGTACATCAATATCTGTGCAGTAACAGGAACCTGGTTTAAGGCTCCAGAGAGCACCACAGCACTACCAGGCTATAACTCATACCACATCTTTCGGCCACAGAACCCGGACCGATACACAAATGGTGGAGGTTTATCCATATTCATCAGGGATACTCACACCTCCAGGTTAGTGGCGCAGCACAATGCATCACAGATCATCCAAATGCAACTAACAATGGCTGAAACTGCATTCCAAATTGTAGCTTGCTACAGATTGCCCACCAAGACCCAGGACCCACAATCTGCATTTCCAGCGACACTAGGACATATGAAGGTCCTACCAAACACCCTAATACTGGGTGATTTCAACTACCCAAACATTAACTGGGAGAACTACTCAAGTACTAACTCCCTTGCCCAGTGCTTCCATGAATGTATACTCTAACATCCTGGATAAAATGGTCAACACCCCCACCAGAGGGAACAACATATTGTACCTGGTCATCACCAGCATGGGCGACCATTTTTCCACACCTGACATCAACCCCTCGATGGTTAGATCAGACCATAGGCTAACCACTCTGGATATTCACATTCCGCCCACAACCCCAAACAAGGAAACCAATGTGAAATACTTTTCCAAAGCAGACTTCATATTGCTTAAGACTGAGGTTAAAAGGTTCATAGCCCCCATGACAATGGAAAATGCTGACCAGGATGCTGACACCAATACAAAGGCACTCTATGATCATCTGGAGGAATGCATGGATCGTGCTATCCCAAGGCAAACCAAGACTCACTCTGCCAAGAAAAGGAAACCAGTCTGGTGGACCCCTGCCATAAACAGGCTCTATGACAGAAGGAGGAAACTAGTACAGATAAGATTGAAATCCCTAGAAGGAAAGTCATCCCTGATCAGTATCAGCAAGACACTACGGTCCCTCACAAATTCTTCCAAGGCTAGCTTTGAAAGAGATAAGTCCAAGGACTCTAACGATGACCACAAAGCATGCTTTAGCTATGTCAAGAACCTAAGTGAATACTTTCAGATCTGCTCTGAGTTGGTGCAGACTGGCAGACAATACACTGAACTGATTGATATTGCCGACATTTTGGCAGACAGGTTCAGTGCAAACTTATCCCTGAAAGGGCCCATAACCATAACAGAGGAATGTACAACCCCAGCAATCACCATCACACAGGTTAAAACAGCCCTATCCAAAGCCAAAAACACAGCCTCAATGGGACCAGATGGTGTCCCAGGCTGTGTTTTACAAGAGCTCCAAAATGAACTAAACCCTCACCTAAACACACTGTTCAAACACAGCCTCTATACAGGCTACATACCCACAGAGTGGCGCACAGCAACAGTTATCACACTCCACAAAGGTGGCGTCACAACGGTACCCAGGAACTATTGCCATATAAGCCTGATTAGCCTAGTCTGCAAGGCTACAGAGCACATCATCATGGATCTCATTCACAGAGACGTTGGGTACCTCCAAACCTTTCACCCCACCCAGTTTGGCTTTGTTAAGGGCAGACCATGCCTCCTAAACCTGGTGGACTTCTTTGAGACAGTTACCAAGGCATTAGATGAAGGTAAGGAGGTCCACACAGCCTACCTTGACCTCCCAAAGGCTTTCAACACCATTCCCCATTCTGGTATTATAGACATACCCATCAACCTGAACATTAACCCTTATGTCACGAGATGGTTTGCAAATTGGCTCAAGGACAGAACCCACACAGTGGGAGTTGCAGACCCTAGGTCTGACTGTAAACTAGTTACAAGTGGCATCCCCCAGGGCTCGGTCCTAGGACCCCTCATGTTCGGTATATACTTCTCTGAGGTAGAAGCAAGGACAGGAGGACTTTGGCTTAAAAAGCTTGCAGATGACTGCAAACTACGGGTCATAATTGATTCCCCAACTGATACAGACACTTTCCAGAAGGGTCTCACTGAGACGGATACCTGGTGTCATTATCATGGCCTCAAGCTGAATGCCAAAAAGTGTATAGTCATCCCCTTTGGCAAAAATGAATTACCCGTGGACTACCACATAAGTGGTAGTCCCCTACATACAGAAAAAGTAATAAGGGTTATGGGAACCCAAGTAGATAGGAATCTCTCCTTTGATAGCCATATTGCCAAGGTGGTTAGAATATCCTTCTACGTGGCCCCCCAATCTCAAATGGGTTCACATCCAGAACAAAGGAGGTCATTGTGCCTCCCTACTCATCACTTATTAGACCCATTAAAGAATACAACACCCCATTTGGGATGTACCTTACACGACAACTGCAACAGCTTGAAAGACCACAAAGTACCACACCAAGAGGATTTCTGACCTCAAACAGATGACTTATGCAGCCCAACTAAAAAAACTTCAGTTGTACTCGGTTGCATACCGCGTACTCAGATGTGATCTCTGCTTGACATACAAGGCCCATGTCCAACCCAGTATTGATGGATATGCTCCACTAAACAAAAATCCCTGAGAGCCACATGCTCTAGGGATATACACCTAACCACAACGATAACTAGGACATGCTGGAGGGATAGATTCCTGACCCGGAGACTCCCCATGCTTTGGAACATGATTCCAATGTACATCAGGCAAGACCCCTCACTAGCACTCTTCAAGAGAAACCTTGATGGGTGGATGGGAGACAGAAATGTACCCCGGGGATCACTGCAATGGCTCTGCTGGACAGAGGTGAGGGAATTAATGGCTCTGCTGTTCAGAGGCACAGGGAACTAACCTAAGGTGGTGGCAGAAGCCAACACTCTCTAGCTAGGCTTATAAATGCCCTTGGGCAGACAGCCTAGTACCTACCTATGAACCTATGAACCTATGATCCTATTGCATGTCTTATGTGCATGGATAGTTAACTAGCTCTTCCATTTTACTTTGCTATCATGCTGATAAACTGTCGGATGACTACAACTCATATGTATCTTGTTATTGTGTATTGTAAATGCCAAAAGACATAACTAATGATTGCCTAACATAACAGTAATGCTATGTAAAATGTAATACATATCTGCCTACTATACAGTACATTACACAGTTATTGGCATACTATCCCACAATGCCAATCATAATTGCACAGTAGGCCCACCTTCGACATGTTATTCTCAGTAATACACCCATACATATGCCTACTGTTAAAATTTATCAACATACACTATCCCCTGTTATAGCATATACTTGTTGGACCAACCCTGCCACTGACAGTGGCTGGAGAGGAATTGTTGGGTTAAAAGCCCTTATATAGTATCCCTTGTGGTGTATGAGGTGTTTGCCTTGTGACCTACAGCAGTACACACATAAATACTACAAGCATTACTATGCTCAACAATACATCACTACAAGATAACTGTTTCCACTATATGCATTGCGTGCACTTTAATTTTTACCGAACAGGTACTACATACAGAGAGATACTGAGTGTTCTACATACCTTATTAGTAACTTGAGGTACTGTCGACTGTTATTTCAATCTTTTTCAGTTTGTGTTTCAATCTTCTTTGTAATGTTCTGCTGGTATATACAGATGGTCTGAATGTGTGACAAGCCATCCTTTTATAGTTAGATATCAGTAACATGTGCTATTCTGACTACCAACTGGTGTTCCAGAGTAGTTAATTACATGCACATCAGCTGTGCAGCTACTCCATTAGCCAATACCATGGCAACAGTGGTGTATAATTGAGTACTCCACTTGGGTGTTGTCCCTTTGCCTTACTTGCGAGGAAGATGACCTGGATGTGTTGTTTGTGATGTATTGAAACAGCTGTATGGAGACAAACAGAGATATATTAGCTTCATGACTCCCGTGGATTGTGTGTAATGCCTAGAAGATGTTGTTCTACATGTGAGTAAAGCTGCTATATTTCAGAACATTGCGACCTATGCAGGGATTGTTTGTACCTGATACTTCTGCAGATGTTTCAGTCTGGCAAGGATGTTTGAGCAGCTCAAGGCTCTATGGCTATGCGTATAATATTAGGTGGTTTACAGTGTGCTCACCAGACATTTTTGGTTTGGTGTAAATGTGTATCATACTGTGCCGATAATCAGTAATTGCTAGCACTTCCTGGTGTACATACAACCCTCTGAAACGGGATTAGTACAAACAAACCCTGTAACATCAGCAGCTGTCCCATTGTATAACAGCAACTATTTCACATAGGACCATGTTAGTGTGTCTCTGACAAGGTATGTTACGGCTTCAGCAGATGTTGTACAGTGAGTAAATGATTTGTAATGTTACTACAGTATGTATTGTAATTGGTTTGGGTGTGGGGGAAATTTTGGTGGGTGTACATAGCAGATGCAGGTGTGTAGGAACTGCTTTTATAAATATTCGATATGTGTGTGAAGGTTCCTTCCCTATTTGAACACCTATCCTTTAGTGGACTAATACCATAGTAATTGCAGGCTGATTCATTAAGGCACTGTTAAATGGTTCCTGTATAGCATGCAGGTGATGTTAGTCCTTGAATCATTTCGGCAATACATCGGAATGTAATAAAGTGTTGCTACATGAAAGTTGTCTGTGTATTTCTGTCATAGGTATTTGCAATCATTGGAGTTGTGTTGGTGACTGACCCTCTTTGGCTCATGTCCATAGCACATATTTGTAATAGTGTATAGGCATATACTCTCCATATCATTTGTTCATATAGTTTGGACGTGGTGGAATGTGTGATTGCTATGGTCCATGTTATACTCATATATGAACACTTCAACCGCTGTATACGGGATACCTATGGAATCCCAAACGCACACAATTCTGATGCCCACAGTACCGGACACAGACTCCCAAACCCCACAGTACCGAACAATCAAACTTGCGACAGTCAAACTCACGAAAGTAACACAAACACAGAACACACACATGCACACACAGACACACTGCTACCCACCACATCCAAACAAACCATCTTATGCTACGTATGAGCAGGGGGGCAAGCCCCCCTACACCCCCCATGTGGGTGACTTCACCCCCCCACTTTAATATTCTACCTCCGAGATCACACAAACAGACACACAAGGCAAACCCACACCCACACATTACAGTCCCCCACAAACACACAACACACTCAGAACACACACTTACATACACTAAAGCCTTCAGAAGCACACTTACACACAGTAACCTACCAGAACCGCAACACCAGAAGCACTTACTCAAAGTCCCTTAACATCGGGATTTTAAAACTTGTGCTTCTGATGTTTCGGTACTGTGGTCTTTCCATCTTTAAGCCTCGGGATTATGCGGGCCGGTATGTCAAGCATTCGGTATTTGGTAGGTATCCCGTTTATATGTACATCCATGGATGTGTTGATGTTGTTAACCTATCTATATATCTACATATATATGTATATCCCTATATATCGACATATCTCTCTCTCTCCCTCTCTCTCTCTCTCTCTCTATATATATATATATATATATATATATATATATATATATAGCATACATCTTTCATTGGGTACATGGTGGTTTGTCCTATTTCCACACAATCCTCCCTTTTGTATTTTAACCTGTCTGAATACACAGCTGCCATTGGTACATCTCATGTAGCTTAGTGGTAGATTGCTGTGAAGATTGTGTACATGGTTGAATGTTCTAATCCTGGCAGTGGTCTTTTTACCTCTCAGAGCAGGCACTGGCAATGCAAGGGTGATTTATTGTGCATTTCAGCATTTGTGAGCAGCTTTGCCCGTGATCTGCGCAATGTTCAGCAAAGGTTAAACCTGTGTGGCGCTTATCCATGTAGTCATGTTTAAATGCCGCTTACCAGCGCAATAACCCACTAATGACTGCTTAAAAGTGCTTTAATCACCCTGCATCCAACATCCCTTATTCGGGACCTCAGAATGACGTAACAGCCCTTGCAGGTCTTGAAACCCGGAGCATGAACACTACAGTCACTGGCTTTACCACTGAGGCATCTGAGATATGTACAACTTTTATGGTGTTTAGTATGCACAGTGTACTACAGCCATTCCTCACTACTGCAAATATATGTGCAAGTCAGTTGGTGTACATACGTAGGATAACAGTTAATGATCATATATTTGTTGAAGTCAGTGTTGCAATGTGACCTGAAAGGGTGTCTTATGGATGAAAATTGATCTTATTTTGTGTCCTTTTTACATTGTCCCCATACTCCATGTGTACCCCTCCAGTTCACGTAATGAACATCCGACACAAGCCCTCCTTGATGCATATTCCATTAGCCAGTGGTCCTCCCCCACACCAATCACCACATACACAGCAACCATTGCTTCTATGGGGATTTAGGTTAATATTAATAGTTATAATACCAAAGCTGCACGTGTTTTGCGTACACTTCTATCCATGTGGAATGCTTCTGTGTCACAAAGTGTGTTCATAGATGTTTATATATATATATATATATATATATATATATATATATATATATATATATATATATATATATATGTATATATATATATATATATATATATATATGTGTGTGTGTGTGTGTGTATATACATATTTCTATGTGCACACATCAGTGACACATATATATATATATATATATATATATATATATATATATATATATATATATATATATATAAAGATATATATATTTAGTATAAATTTGTAACACTTAGACATATGTAGACTTGTATATGTTGATTCACACATTACAGTACATTACAATGTACTGTACATATGTACACAAAGTGACTGTCCCATTTGTGCTCAGTACTGTGAAATGCCTGTAGTATAAGGTGCAGTTTAATGACCACTAAACATGTATACATATTAGATGGTTTAGTGGTAGGTCCCATGACCATGGTGTGCATGGTCCAGGATTCAACACCTGCTATGTATTAAACATTTTTTAATATAGAATAAGGCTAATTTAAGCAGTTGTAAGCAGGTTTAAAGGTGTTTGTGTGGCATTATACCAGCGGTTGTGCACAGTTAAACAAGCTTTACATCCTACAACCTGTGCACGCAGATATGACCACTTCTGCTAACTACTCAGGATAAATAAATTTCAGCGACATAACATCTCACTATGTGCTTACATAACATTACATTGTCTGTTAACTGTACTCTCCAGCACACATGGGTTTATGTGTGTTCCAAATGTTTATTATTCTGAGGAATACTACCTATATATGCAAGCTGTGGTTAAGGTATACTATGTAACATGTAAAACATCTCTGACTTTATTGGGATTTGAACCACAAATGCACAGATATTATGCAAATGCTGTAGCCATTAAACTATTGACATTAATGATCATTCTGCCTGTTTCCTATGTCCATGAATCCTATGTGTAAGCTTGGCTACACAACAGGCGGGGCCAGCCACACCCAGTGAGCTTCTCGAAATACCGACATGACACATGAATTGAGAGACTATACATTAACATCCTAACTACATTTGGCATAGCCCATCACTGACACACTTCAGGAGAAACCTTGATGTGTGACTGGGCAACAGTATATGCACCCCTGCGATCATGTGTCTCAGAAACATACAGCCAAGGTGTGGGGGAGCCACTCCAGTTTTATAGCTGCAAGGCCTGTTGGGGAAATTGAATGCTTTTGGGTTGTCATGTTAACATGCCCTTTTGAAATCACTATGTGCCCCTATCACCCTACAGCACCCCAGTCTTCAACAGTTTCCTGCAACTCTGCCTGGAATCACTTCATTGGCTATGGTTGACAGAGGCTCAGTTACTTCATCAGTGGTGCAGATAAAGCCACCACACTGTAGCTATGCATCTAAATGCCTACTACCTATCTGTGAACCTCTACAGTGCAGGCCATCTCCAACATCATATGTGATTATACAGAGTTTTCTGATCACAATATACAGTGTAAAATCACCATGTAGTCAGACAACAGTTAAGTACAGCAAGACCATACAGACTACTGATACTTAATAACTCCAAAAGCCTATCTTGGAAGCTAGTAGACTTGTAAAGGTTTCAGGCTTTGTATTGCTTACCAGTAGTTTACCTACAAGAAAGATGGGGCACAAGCACAGATGGGAAACATAACTGCAACAATGCCATACCAACTTGCATGTGTCAGCCTAAGTCTTTGGAATGCTGGGCAAGGCTATTGGTGCCCCCATGGTGCCGTTTTTAGGCAAGTCTCAGAGGAGAGTCTCACCTCTATGAACTGCACAATAGCAGAATCAATGAGGGTTAGGCTACTCAACGCCAGGGTTAGTACTCACAAGATGCATGCACTCACAGCACCCTTCAGTATGGACAACATCAACATCTGTTCTGTGACTGGGACCTGTATAAGGCTCATGTGAGCACACCAGCACTACCAGACTACAACCCATAACACACATTTCAGCCACTGAACATGGACTGGCACAGACATGGAGGGGGTGTATCCATATTCATAGGTTCATAGGTTCATAGGTTCATACTAGGCTATCTGCCCAAGGGCATTTATAAGCCTAGCCCATAGTTATGTGGCTTTCGCCACCCCTTTAGTTTGAATAAAAACTATGCCTATCATTTTGCTGTGCCTCTGTGAAGCAGTGACACTGAAGAAATCCCTGGGGTATAGCTGCGATCTCCCATCCATTGGTCAAGATTCCTCTTGAACAAGGCCAGAGAGGTGCTCTGCCTCACATGTACCGGGATTTTGTTCCACAGCATAGGGAGTCTCTGGGTGATGAATCTGTCCCTCCAGCATGTTCTATTTATAACTGTCAAGGTTTAAGTCTCCCCCTTGTGGTTCTGAGGGATCTAGATTTTTGAGGTGAAGCATATTCATCAAATCTGGGTTTGACATGGCCTTATATGTCAGGCACAGGTCACCTCTGAGCAAGCGGTATGAGACTGAATAGAGCTGGAGTTCTTTCAGTCGGGCAGCATAACACATATTTTTGAGACCCTTTATCCTTTTGGTGAGGAACTTTTGGGGCCTTTCAAGCTGCAGCAGGTGTCTGGTCAGATACATTCTGAATGGGGCATTGTACTCAATCATAGGTCTAATGAGTGATGAGTACAGGGGGACGATGACCTCCCTTGATCTAGATGTGAATCCCTTCATGATCAGGTGGGCGATATAGAAGGTTTTCCTAACTACTTTAGCAACATGAGTGTCAAACGAAAGGCTACTGTCAACCCGGGTCCCCAGATCCCTGATGACTTTTTCTGTGCTCAGTGGATTGCCACCTATATGGTAGCTAGGGGTAACCTTGTTTTTCCCAAAGGGTATGACTATGCATTTTTGGCGTTTAACTTCAGGCCATGGCTCTGGCACCAGTTATCTGTTTCTGTGAGGCCCTTCTGGAGGATATCTGTGTCAGATGTGTTTTCTACTATGGCGCCCAGTTTGCAGTCATCTGCAAACTTTGTCAGCCATAACCCTCCTGTGTTTGCTTGTACTTCAGAAAAGTAGATGCCGAACAAGAGTGGACCCAGGACTGAGCCTGTGGGACACCACTTGTGACAGGCTTTGAGTCTGACATGGCTCCAGCAACTCTGACCCTGTGGGTTCTGTCACTTAGCCAGTTTGCAACCCATCTTGTGATGTATGGGTTTACATTCAAGCTGATGAGTTTTTCGAGGATACCTGAGTGGGGTATTGTGTGAAGGCCTTTGCCAGGTCGAGGTAGGCTGTATGGACTGCCTTTCCCTCATCAATGGCCTTGGTGACTGTCTCAAAAGTCAACCAAGTTTAAGAGGCAGGATCTGCCTTTGACAAAGCCAAACTGGGTTGGATTCAAAGTCTGCAAGTTCCCTATGTCTTTATTTATGAGTTCCATTATGATCCTCTCCATGGCTTTGCAGATAAGGCTTGTCAAGCTAATGGGGCGGTAATTTCCAGGGTCTGTGGAGGCACCGCCCTTATGAAGTGGGACCACAGTCACCGTGCGCCACTCCTTGGGTACATATCCTGAGGTGAGGCTAAGATTAAACAGCTGTCCTAACTGTGGGTTTAATTCCTCATTGAGTTCGTGAAGCACACAGCCGGGACACCATCCGTCCCATGGATGCTGTGTTTTTGCCTTAGTGAGGGCAGTTCTCACCTGGGCGTTGGAGATGTTTGGGGGGCTACAATCCTCTGGAATAGATATCTCTCCTTTTGGGGGGGAGGGGAGGGAGAAGTTTGCACTGAACCTGTCAGCCAGTATGTTGGCAATGTGTGTAGGTTCAGTAATTTTCACATCATTTTGAACTAATTTTGAGCATATCTGGGAGTTTCCTCCTAGGTTTCTAACATAGCTAAAGAAGGCCTTATGATTGCCTTTAGAGTCCTTGGCAATTTTTCTCTCAAAATTTGCCTTGGATGATTTTATGAGAGCTCTTAGTTTTTTACTTATAATGATCAAAGGTGTCTTACCTTTCAAGGATTTTGCTCTATCTTGTAGTAGCTTCCTCCTTTTGTTGTAGAGCTTGTTTATGGCTGGGGTCCACCAGACTGGACGCTTGCCTTTGGTACAGAGATTCTTAGTTTTGTTTGGGATTGCCTGATCCATGCAGTCCTGTAGGTGCTGGTAGAAGGCATTTGTAAGTGATTCAGCGGTTTGAGTAATGTTTACCACTGGCTCAGGGCCTTAAAGGAGACCACACTAGTTTTTAGAAGTGTGAAATTGGCTTTGAGAAGTTTTTCACTGTGGTCTTTTTTGTTTCAGGTGCGGGCGGGATGGGGACCTCCAGCAAGATTAGTTTATGATCTGACCTCACCAGTGTGGGGTATACTTCGTGTTGAACATTTTGATCCCATGTTCATGATGATGAGATCAAGTATGTTTCTCCTCTTGTGGGATGGTGACTAGTTGTTCCATGGCATTTGAGTTTATGAACTCCAGGAATCTTTGGGTTAGAGTGTTCGGGCTTGAGTAGTGTTCCCAGTCTATATTAGGGTAGTTGAAGTCACCTAGTATGATGGTGTTTGGAGATACATTTATCCTCCAATGTTTTCAGGAAGGCCATGTGAGGTTCCTGAGTTTGAGAGGGTGGCCTGTAACATGCTACAAATTGCAGAGCAGTCTTGCCTATGGTTAATTGCACCTGGATGGTCTCCGATGCATCGGTTGCCACCAACCTTGAGGTGTGGGTGTCCTTATGAATATGGACACCCCCTCCTTTCTTGGTGTTGTCCGATTTTGGGGCGGAACGCATGATATGAGGTGAAACCTGTTAGTGCTGGGGTGCTCTCAGGAGCCTTGAACCAGGTTTCTGTCACAGCACAGACATCAATGTTCTCCATATTGAGAAGAGCCTCCAGTGCATCTTGAGATTGAGACTTCTGGCATTGAGCAGCATTACCCTTAGTTTTTTCCTTTTGGTGTTCTAGGGTGGTAGGTTTAGAATTTGAGCCTTGCCTAAAAAGGCACTATGGGGTGGCAAGAGCCTTTGCCAATATCCGAAGCCCAGGGTGACAGGTGCAAGCCATCCCTCAAGCAGCGTGGCTTGTCCAGCATGTCATCCCAGGCAGACAGACATTGGATCCCCTTTGAATGACACCAGAATTTAAGCCAATTATTAAAGCTGATCATCTTATCACTGTATTGTGGCATCATTCTAGGTGAAGGTAGGCTACTGCTCAAGGTCAGGGTCATACCTGCCTGGGCTACATAATCAGAGAGCTCCTCGATGTCCCTTTTCATGTAGTCCAAGGAGGTACGTCTCAGGTCATTGACACCAGCGTGGACAATGACTGAGTCATACTTGTACCTGCTGTTGAGAGACCTGAGTGCTTGCGCTATGTGGCAGATTCTAGCGCCCGACAGGCAGCTTACTGTGACCTTCTCCTTACTCAGTCTGGTGAGCGGGGCGTCAGTGTGTCTGACTATGGAATCACCAATGACAAGTGTGTCTGGAATTTTGTTTGGCCTTAAGGGCTGTGACTGTTTGACACTCTGACTGTGTGGTCTATGTGTTGCATGTGTTGGGTCGTGAGGTGGTAGTTGTTTGGGTGTCTGCTTTGGTGGCCTCTGCTGTTTTGGTAAATTTTTGATCAGAGCCTCCGAGTATGTCTTTGTGTGAGTATGTGTATGATTTGAAGTTGTGATGGTACCATGTGTGACTGGGTATGTATTGTGTGTGGTTACCTTCTCCTCCTGTCTGGTCTTGCCAGTCCTATGTTGAGAGAGCTCAGCCTCCAGTTTGGCGATAGTTGCATCTCGCATGTATTTGTGTTTTGTGGGAGAAGGAGAGGATTGTCTGTGTATTGTAACATTGCCTCAATATTCCCAGGTTCACCAGTTGAGCTGGAGAGGATCTCCAAGTTAGTGGGCAGCCTGATACCTCTGTGATCATCCATGTGCAGCTAACATTAGCCACGACTGCAATGCAAACTGTGAGCTGCTACATATAACCCTCCATGACCCAAGATCACCACTACAGCTATCTGGAGACAGTGGTAAACATGACAGTCCTACCAGACAGGCTGTTATTGGTCAATGCCGAATACCCTACACTTAACTGGATAACGAATTCAAGTATTCACTTCCAGGCCCAGCACTTCCTGGGATTTATCACCTCATATGGCCTGTATCAGTTGGTAGATGGACTAATGAGAGGTGAAAACATACTAGAAGTGGTAATCACTGACATGTGCAACAGGTGCACTACAGCAGAGGTAAACCGGCCACTGTTTAGTTCTGACCATGAATTATTCACTGATAATTTTCACTCACAACCATCTCCTCCACCCAAGGAACACACAGTGAATACCTTTCCTACAGCTAAATTCACAGTACTAATGACAGAGGTGGGAGGGTTCACAGCCCCCACACTCAGGGATGATACTGCTCAAGATACAGACAGAATTACAAATGCACTCTATAAGCACCTACAAAGATGTATGGGTCATGCCATAAATGGTAAACCAGGACTCGCTACTCCTACACAAGAACACCAGTCTGCTGGACCCCTGCAATATACAGGCTATACAACAGAAGTAGGACAGTAGTCCAGAAAATCAGCAAATCCCAAGACATGCAGACATCCATGACCAGTATTAGTAAGACACTTATGTTACTCATGAAATCATGCAAGGCTGACATCCACAGGTAAGTAGGCATGGATTCAGAAGATGACCACAAAGGCTTCTTTGGCTATGTCAAGGATCTAAGCAGATTTGCACTGTGCTGGTGCAATATTGCACTGAATATACTGACCCTACTGATATCACGAACATACTTGATGATACATTCAGTGCAAGCTTCACCCACTACAGGACCCACAACAATACCCAAAATGTACAGTATCCCATACATCAGAGACATACAGGTGGTAATGGCCCTTTCAAATGGTATGACAGAGTGTCAATGGAGGCAGATGGTGTCCCAGACTGTATCCTGCAGAAACTACAAGACAAAGTGACCCCCTGCCTAATATAGCAATTCAACATCAGCCTCTACACAGGCTACATGCCCATTTAATGGTGCATGGCAACAGCTATTCCACTCCACCAAGATGGTGACACAGCTGACCATGGTAACTACCACCCCATAAGTCTGAGTAGCCTGATCTGCATGGCTATGGAGCGCATCCTCATGGTACTCATTAATATAGACAATGGTAAGCTTCAGACACTTGAACCAACCCAGGTCAGCTTGACTGAGTGCAGATCATGCTTATTGAACCTGTTTGACATCTTACAGTCACCTAGACTTTAGGTGCTGTGTGTGGTAGTTCACACTTACTACCTGGACCTTGCCAAGGGTTTTGACACCATTCCCCACTTAGCTATTATTTCTAAACTCACCAGCCAGTACATACACCCATACATCACATGTTGGTTTGCCAACAGGATTACACACAGAACCCACATGGTAAGCCTAGCAACCTCCAGGTCCAACCCTTGACCAGTCACAACTGGTGTCCCACAGGACTCAGTCCTGGGACCCCTACCATTTGCCATATACTTATCAGAGGTATGGGCTGACACAGGTGGACTACAGCAGACCATGTTTGATGATTACTGCAAACTAGGAGCCATAACTGACAGTCCAGCTGTCACAGACGTCCTTTAAGGGGCCTCACATAGACCAACACAGTGTGTTAGAGTCATGGCCTCCAGCTAAAGGCCACATACTGCATGGTCATTCCATTTTGGGAAACTACACACCCACATATTAACACATGAGTGGCAGACACTATAATTCACATGACGTAATGGGTTTGTGGGGACTGCATTAGATAGTGATCTCTCCTTTGACAATCATATCTGTGAAGTAGTTAGGACATCCGTCTATGAAGGCCATCTGATTACTTAAGGATTCTCATCTAGACAGACTGAGGTTATTGTGCCCCTTTACTCATCACTCATCAATCCCATCATCGAGTATGACAACTCATTTTCGATGTACCTCAGAAGACACATCCAACAGCTGGAGGGGCCACGAACGTACCTCACCAAGAGGATTAATGGCCTCAGACATGTGTCCTATGCTGCCAGACTGCATGAACTCTTGCATTACTCAGTGGCATCTGGTTTACTCAGAGATGATATTTACTGGCCAACAAAGCTGTGTCCAAGTCAGGCTTAATGGATATGCTCCACTTATGGGAATCCATATCACAGTTAGCCACATACTGTAATGATCTACATCTTGCCACAAACATAACTGGAAGATGCTGGAGTGACAGATTCCTGTCACTTGTACTCCCCATGCTTTGGAACTACATCACTGATTACATTATATGGAGACCCTCAATAACACTTCAGGGAATCCTTGCAAAGTGGGTGAGAAACAGTGGATACACCCCAGGGATCCTGCAATTGGCTCTGCTCCACAGAGGAACAGTTAGTTAATCAATGGGGTGGTGACAGCAGACACATTTTGGCTAGGCTTATGAATGGCCTCGGGCAGTTAGCCAAGTACCTACCTATGTACCTATGAACCTATACATACAGTATCAACACATGTTGATAGCTTAATTTACTGTTCAGGTATTGACTTA
Source organism: Protopterus annectens (assembly GCF_019279795.1). NCBI lineage: Eukaryota > Metazoa > Chordata > Ceratodontiformes > Protopteridae > Protopterus > Protopterus annectens. Next base: position 1,556,689,184 of record NC_056733.1, read on the forward strand.
CCTTGTGCCAATGGCAGTTGTGTGTACAATAGTTGAGGGCTGCCTATGCAGGATGCACATGGTAGACCGCCTATACATGACAATTTACAGGTGGTCGTCTGTGTGTGCCATCCATGTTTACTGTGCGTGCAGGTGGAGAAGGGTGTCAGTCCATAGGTGCCTACATTGTCAGTATGTGTGCTATACATTCCCTCTTTGCCAAGGCATGGGCATACTGGGCACGCCTCCATCTGCCTACTGGGGTTGACACAGGGTGTTCGTGGTCTAAGTCCCTCTGTGCCTGTGGGGCCCTTGGCAATGGTGGTGGGCTGTGAAGGCCTTCACCAGTCTGTCCCTGATGCAGCTGTTTCCACAGAATCATATTATGTAGCATGGCACATACTATGAAGATGTGGGCACACATGCCTGGAGAGTACTGCAAGACTCCACCAGATATGTCCAAGCAACAGAACCGTGATTTCAGCATCCCAAACACACGCTCTATGATGATTCTGATTTGTGCATGTGCCTCATTATGGCATTCTTGCATGAGTGTGTGTGCATTTCTGATGGGAGTCATCATCCATGGTTCCAGTGCATAGCCAACATCCCCCACCAGGTGGCCATATGGGATGTTCCCCCTGGCAAATACCTGATACAGTTGTGAGGCATGCCAGATGTGGGAGTTGTGATAGCTTCCAGGGCTGCCAGCACACACATCCATGATAATGCCCTGAGCATTGCACATGACCTGGCAGTTGATGGAGGGGTATCCCTTGCAGTTTATTTATTGCCTTCCCTGCTCACTGGGTGGTGACTTGATGTGTATGTGCATGCAGTCTATTGCATCCAGTACCTCCGGGTAGTTTGCCACATGGTGGAAGAGACGCATATTGCTGGCCAACTCCTCTTGCATTCGTGGAAAGTATATGTGCTCATTGTTATGTGGTAACATGGCATCCAGGAACTGGTAGAGTACCCTGGATGCTGATGCCTGTGAGATCCCCATGATATCCCCAGTTGGCCTTTGAAATGTACTTGTGGCTAGTATTCTCAAGGTTACACATACCTTCGTGTTCACTGGGATGGGTTCCCCTCTGTTATTTCTGGCTCTGAGGCATGGCCGGCACAGCTCAACAAGTTGCTGTATGGTGTCCCTGTCCACCCTGTAACGCTCTACTATTACCTTGGGTCTGAACACTCTTCTCTTCCTCTGTTGCCTGAGATGGTTGTCAGCATCATCCTCCACACCACCTTCAGTCTCCAGCACATGCTGGTGAATCAAAGCTATAGCAGCCCCTAACATATACATATTAAAAGTTCCCCATCTGTATACACCAATGGTGCAGAGTGTCTGGGAATACGTGCTATGGGGTATGCTGCAATTTGGCTGTATGTTGTGCAATTCCTGCTGCAGGGTATCTTAATTATTTACAGAGTTTTACAGGAGTTACTGCTTGGTGGGGGTGTTGTGTTGAATTTAGCGATTCAGTAGATTCCTCTTTTGATCTTCTTCACCTTTCAACCCAATTCCTCACCCCGTTGTCACACACCAGCTCCGGCCTTTTTGTTTTGTACTTTCCCTCCATTATCCTTCCTGTTTCCGCTTAAGTGCGTGCTGCACACAGCCATAGCTACCCGTTTCGAATTTTCCATCCACATTCGCATTCGCATTCAGTTACCTTGTGTGCTCTCAGCTAAGCAAAGCTATGGCTACTTCAATACACCCCTATACTGCAGCTTTGCTTAGCAACAGGCAAACCGGATTAGCAATGCTACAATGTGCTTACAGCTAAGGTGGCACACCCCTCTCTTGATGTCATCTTTATCTCCAGGCCACACCATGGTGTTGTACCACTACACTGTGAGGTACATTCTTACGCCAGAGGGATTTTGTTATTCAGAATTACTCCTCTCATTTGCATGGCATTGCCTACTAATTCCTAGTTACCGCGAAGAACACTGTCACAGCCCCTTAGCAACCCTTGCACCATGGTGTGGTGTAGCATGCGTGCCATTGACTATTATGGGGAATTCATGAAGTGTGTTACATTGCAGTTTTATTCTATATAATTGTATTTTTATTGTGATCCCATTTGCGCACCAATGCCCTGATATCTAACTTCGCGTTAGTGTGGGCATGACATTAAATGTTCTTTTTTATATGTTGTGCATGTTTTTTTATGCCAATGGCTATGTATTTAGCCATTGGCATATGTTAACAGTATAATACGTGACTTTGGTCTTCTGTCATGGCTCCAATTTTATGTTTGTGAAATGTAAACCGTTTTGTTCGGTTTACATTTTTGCATGCTTACACTATGCCTGCACCACTTCCTGAATCACTATATACCTTCATTTGCATGCTACACTGCTGCACATGAGGTAATTAGCATACATGCTCCAGTAGCTATGCAGGTGCGGCATACGTAGGTATTGCATGTAGAAACAGCTCGTTCCTGAATCACTCGGCAGCCATATTTGGTGTTAGATCACCAATGCTATGCCTGCGCCTGGCGCAAGCTTCATGAATCCTGGGGAAAATCTTTTAAATGGCTTAAAAATTTTTAAATATGAGGTACTACTAGAAGAACATCAGCTACTTGATGTAAACTGCAGTTTTAATGCAGATCAGCTATGGTATTTGTATATCTTCTACATACCTATGCATTGCTGGCCATTTTGTTTATTGTAAAAGTGTTAGCTCATTTTCAATTATTTGAGCTGAACAGATAAAACTCACCTGACTAAGAAAATATAAATTACATGAAATTTGTGAAAAGGAATGCAGTTTTATCATCTGACTCTATCCAAAGACCTTTTTCTGCACACTATAACATTGGTGTGGGAGGAACTAGATGAGCTGTCAATAACCTTATTATTCTCAACACAATTTATTAAAGCAATTTATACAACATCCCTTATCCATTTACTTGTGTCCTACACTCCTATTTGTACTCCTTGGTTTAATACCTTTTTGTCTCTTTTTTTTTCTTTTTTCTTCTCTATTCTTTTCAACCTTTATTCTTTTCATTTACTCTGCTATGACTGAGCCTCTTCCCCTATCTACCTCTCAGTTTTTCTGTAATACCTTCTTCATCCTGCAACTTTTCTATCCAAATGATTTTATACTATTGCATATATTTCTTGTAATATTTAATTTGTTTAATTATGTTTCTCTGATAACATATGTTTTTGCTACATTGTCATATACAGTATGCTATAGTGCTTATTTTCTATTGATGTCCACTGTAAATGTATTTTATTCCTTACTCAGATTTTTTTCAGTTAACAAATGGAATAAATAAATTAATAAATTCAGATGCACTGGTATTTTGATATGTCTTGCATGTAAATTCTATTAGCTTTCTCTGACTAAAAATTCAATCTATTCAGAATTTATGATATATTACTATAGCTACAAGTGGTAAGTCAGTAAAAATTTTATGAGTTTTTCATCTGTATTCATTGAAAGTAACTCAACAGTATCACAAGTATTAGTGTGTATGTCTGCATATTTATTATTCACTTACGTGTTAAATAGACAAGCTCACAATGTATAAATGCTACTTTCCTATAATGATCAGAGAACTGATCTGACTGACAGACCTACTCATAAACAGAAAAGAAGCAAACACACACACACACACACACACACACACACACACACACACACACACACACACACACACGCACACACGCACACACACACACACACACACACACACACACACACACACACACACACACACACACACACACACACACACACACACACACACACACACACACACACACATGCACACGCACACACATGCACACACACACGCACACACATGCACACACACATATACCCAGGAATAAAGGAAAGGACTTGACTTTCCTTTATGCTCCAGCAGAGCATGTATGAAATGTACATCTCTTTGAGGTTTGAGAAGTTCACAATTAATGCCCCAGTTATTAAGGGGTTAATGAGTTCATAAAGGTTTCCTTTCTTCTTTTTAATATAAGTATGTGAATTCTATTAATTCAAGCTCTGGCTTTCAAAAGCTGGCATTTTCTCTGAAATCATTAAAAAAAACAGAAAAGCGAATACTTGACTTTTTGTTTAAAACTAAATAAAGTATGTTTTCTCTGAGTAATAGAAGACATGCAGGTGATTGTATTATTTAGTAGGGTGTGTTGGTTATGCAACTCACACATGAGAGGGAGGACATCTGCTTGCATTAGACAATTTAAGGCAAATATTCCTTCTCAATTTTCTGATCAATATTTTATTCACTTGATGTAGAAACTTTCAGTATTTTCAGGAATGAATGGTTCGTAATGTCAAGTGAACTCTAAGACCTTGGGTAATAATTTGGCAGTTATTGTATTTCCTTATGAGTTTTATAAAGTACGAGTTCAAAACTCATTTCCAACAATTATGAGCAGAATAAAAATAAGAATATCAAATACATATTACAAAGCTTTGGTATATCCTTAAATAATTTAAGGGCCATGTATATTAACAGCCTCTACATATTAACAAATGGATTTTATTGCAATACAGATTTTTTTCTAAAACCTCCATTTTTTGCCGAAAAATCATAAGATAAGTAGGACTTAATCATAAGATAAGTAGGACTCTTCTAACAAACATGTACTGACAGTCTAGTTTAATGGAATATTGGAAGATTTGGTGTCACTCGACATCAAAACACTCTTAGTTGTTAAACAAAGGCAACAAACAAACAAATAAAACAAAACAAAACAAAACAAAAACAACCAGTAATAAAGAATCCAACTAGAATTACTTCAGAGTCATCCTGCTAACTAATGGCAATTTAGATCAAGATTCTATATAGGAGCTTTGCAACAGTTTCAGTTTATAGCCACATGTTTATAGTCATACATTTTCAGGTTAAACTTATTAGATGAAAAAAATCTGTCACTGTAATGCATGCTTGTTGTTTTCCAAAAGTAAAACTATGGCTCATATGACATAACTGAAGGGTTGTGTTTTCTTTCTTGAATGGTAGTGTTCTTTGACTTTTCTACTGTTCTGTTGATCTTTGTGGATATCCTAAGGGTCCGCTTTCTGGCTGTTGTCACCAGCTTAATAAATTTCCATCATAGTATCTTCTTAATGTGTTTCAGAGAAGCTGAGACTGTAGATCTAGTCTTTTTGACAGTCTTTTGGTCAAGAACAGTGGCAATGTAATATGAGCATCAGGACTGTTACTTTCATCAGTGAATGTGTGCACAGTAGCAGTTATTTCTAGGTTAACATGATTCTGATCTAAAGTGGCTCTAGATTTACACTATCAAATGTTATCTGCTGCTAATTGTTATCACTGGCAGCATGCCTACATTAGAATTCAGTACATGAATAAGTAAAATTAAATTGTTATACTGGTGGAGGTGTGATGCTGTTTAGCTGTATGGAAAATAGTTTGCTACCAGTGAAAATAATGCCATATTAGTATGTAGGCAGCGTCTTTTTGACTGCATAGGCTTTACAAGCTTTGGTGACAGACAAATTCAGTACCTTGCTGCTATATTAGGAAAAACTGATTCATGCTTTTAAAAAATAATGTAGCATTAGGAGTTATATGATATTACCTCTTATTCTCAGTTTACAGAAACATCAAATGTATGCTTTTTTTGCCTGCAAAAGGCAGTACCTCTCTTGTGGACTGATAGTTGTGGGGAGTAATGTGAGTATCCAGTCTGTTATTTTTATTTATTTATTTTTTGACTCATTACATACTCACAAAGTGTCAGCACAATGATGATGATGGCACATATTTGTCTTGGAGTAAGACTAGATCACAGGTCAGATATTAGAAAAGTAATGATATTTCAATTCACTTCAGTGAGAAATACATTTGCTTAACATTTCACTTTGTATGATTCATGGCATAAATCAAACACTGACGGCATCATATAGGTAAATAAAATACATTTCTTCATTGAGAAAAAAAATCAGAAGCACACAATAAAAGGACTGAAAAGCAATTTCTGGTCTTACGTTCCATAAAATATTGCAGTTAGCACCCTGTTTCCTCTCCTTATCCACTTCAAGATATTAATTAATGTGTTCTAGCTCATTGTCACCATCTTTCTACATGCACAGGAAATTGATAAAGATAGAACTTATATAGGCCCTTGAAAAATGTGTCCATCTCAACAGTTAGGGTGCCAAAAAATGACTTCTTAGAATATGAAACTGCTGACACTTTGCAGTGATGTTATAGTATTTGATATGCATGGAAACAGTCTTCCTGGCTTTCCTCATTAGCATGTGCATTGTATATTTCTGTTGTATGGGATTTTTTAACTTTCCTGTAATCAACTTATTTCAAACACACAATGACCACACAACACTTCGCAATATAATTCTCAGCATCGCTGCATAAATTGCATTTAGTATAGCCAATATACTAATAAATCCATAAACCAAGAATAAATATTCCCTAGAATGCTGCATATTCATCTACCAGCAACTCTACTTGAAGAGAAATATTAATATGTGGTCCTTCATAATGTCAAAGTACAAAACAGTATACTAATACAGTAAAATGAACAAAATATAAATATATACGTTTTTATTACTCCTGCAATACTTTTCCTACTGTATTCCAATTATGACCTCATTGCACCTCAAAGAGGAAAAATTAAATACCATTTTCTTTAGGTAGTAACTTTGAATGTAAGACTAGAAGTCTGGTGGACACAGATTTCCCTAAATGGGAGACCACGGCAGCTTAGCCTTGTGCAAACTTTTATACAGCAACTGTGCCATCCATGTGATGTAGAGTTCATCCTTAACCCAATTCATGTGTAAAGTGGACCGTTAGATAGGGTCCAGGAAATTTCATCCTGTGTGTTGCACCTATGTCTGTAATAGACATAGGCAGTCTGTAAATGGTTCATCTCCCAAGCTCCTGCTAACACATCAAGGGTGCCAGAATTTGTCAGAGAATTGAGATGCAGGACTAGGCTTAAAAAAGCCCTTGTGGTCATTAGCCTTGTACACACCAATGACCATATTACATTGCTTTGTAAATAAAAATATTATTGCTTGCTTCAGGAATTTGCAATGGCATTAGTTTAGTAAACTGATTTTTTTAAATAATTAGCTTCAATATACTAACTTCTGACAAAATGAACTAAATCTTTCCAATATAGTTTCTAGTGCTAAAAGTTTAATTAATACTGGAAACACCTACTGACTAGTAATAACATATGCATAGTTAATGAAATGGGAATTCTGGAAAATAATAATATCAAGAAGCAGGCTTTACAGTTTGGGATAGAATTTGCTCGTTTTAGTAAAGTTTTTGTTTATTGAACATTTAAATTTTCAAGACCTTGAAAAACATCTGACTTTGGATAAAAGTTATAAGATTAAACCAAAAATACTTTACTCAAAAGCATGGAATTTGAGTGACTATTTGGTACATATGCAATTTAACTCATTCATTCCAAAAGAGCTCTGGAGGTCTGTACTCTAATTGCCAATTATTGCATCCAGAGTTTTGTGACATGCTGAAGTTATGTTCTCACATTTCAATCAAATGTCCATATCTCTGGAGCCCTAATGGTTATTAAAGAAATTCAATAGGAAAATGTTCAGCACAAACAAATCTTTACAGTGACAGTATTCAATTGATTATAACTTTTAAACCAGATTTCTTAAAACTTAAAAACAGCAAAAGTTAATTTTATAATAGTTTGTAAACAATTTAAAATAGAGCAGTACCACTCAAGCAACACACATATTTGATGATCCATTTACAAGCATTTATATAAGGCTAAGTAATTTTGTCTGTGTAACTTGGGTGTTGAAACTGATACAGAAATGTGAACATTATATCAGTATAAATAAATGGTATATGGGCAACAATTAATATATCCTTAGTAACACCAGTCTGAAGTTAGACATCAGGGCAGTTATGTTGCACATCAAGCAAGCTTTAATATGAAATCTTTCTAGAGTTTATATGTAGCATGTTTTTGGAATAAGCAATTCCAATAAGAACAGACTATTTCAGATGACTTTATAAATCAGTAGGATGCAATGCAGAAACAACTGGAGGAGTCATGATTCTTTGATGAACTGTAGAACGGCAGACAGTGAAATGCAATTTATTTGAAATGAGGGCTTTCAAAGGGGCTTGCTACCCTGTCACAATGTAATATTTCTAAGGTTTTGTTACCATTTCATAAGACCAATAAATCATTTTTTTTTCATTTAAAATAGTCTTAATTGTACAATTAAAGCTGTAAAAGTTACTATATGGTGTGGATATAACCAACATTATATTGGTGAAACCCCTAGGAGTTTGAGTGCAGGATTCAGGAACACCTAAATAATATTCATTTAACAAAACGGATAATCCAATAGCAGATCATTTTTAGAGGTATATGCTGGAGGTATGCATGGTTTTAAATGTTCAGTTCTGTTCTTAAACAGGTCTTTCCTGCTGAAAAAATAAATAACGAAATAAATGAAAAAATGAAAAAACTTTGGACTACTTGCATAGGCATAAGGAAGCAAGCTATATTTTAAAGTTTGGTATTTTGAAACCTAATGGTTTAGGTTCATAGGTTCATACTAGGCTATCTGCCCCAGGGCATTTATAAGCCTAGCCAGAATGTGTTTGGCTTTTGCCACCCATTTTAAATTTATTTTGCTATGCCCTTTTTCGAGGTTAGTATACTGTGCCTCTGTCTAACAGTGACACTGAAGTGATACCCGGGGTAAACCTACGCTCTCCCATCCACTCATCAAGATTCCTCTTGAAGAGAGTCAATGAGCGACTCTGCCTAATCTGAACTGGGATTTTATTCCAGAGTGAAGGGAGCCTCTGGGTTATGAATCTGTCCCTCCAGCATGTCCTATTTATTTCAGTGCTGAGGTTCAAGTCTCTCGAGTGCGTAGCTCGATGGGATTTGGATTTTCTGAGGTGCAGCATGTCAATTAATTCCGGGTTGGACATGGCTTTATATGTCAGGCACAGATCGCCTCTGAACAGGCGGTATGCCACTGAGTAGAGCTGGAGTTTCTTTAACCGGGCAGCATATGGCATCTGTTTGAGCCCTTTGATCCTCTTGGTGTGGTACTTTTGGGGACTTTCCAGTTGCTGCAGGTGTCTGGTAAGGTACATCCCAAAAGGGGCATTGTACTCAATTATGGGCCTGATGAGGGATGAGTAAAGAGGCACGATGACCTCCCCTGATCTAGATGTGAATCCCTTCATGATTAGGTGAGATATATAAAATGTTTTTCTAACCACTTTGGCCACGTGGTTGTCAAATGAGAGATTGCTATCAACATGGGTCCCCAGGTCCCTAATTACTTCTTCTGTACTTAATGGATTACCACCTATGTGGTAATTTGTGAGCACTATGTTTTTGCCAAAGGGGATGACTATACACTTTTTGGCATTTAGCTTGAGGCCATGGCTCTGGCACCAGTTGTCTGTTTCTATGAGGCCCTTTTGGAGGATGCTTGTGTCGGCTGGCGAGTCGATTATGGTGCCCAGTTTGCAGTCATCTGTGAACTTGGTCAGCCACAGTCCTTCCATGTTGGCCTGTACCTCCGAGAAATATATACCAAACAAGAGAGGTCCCAGGACTGAGCCTTGTGGGACACCACTTGTAACTGGTTTGGAGTCTGACATGGCTCCAGCAATTCTAACCATGTGGGTTCTGTCCTTGAGCCAGTTTGCAATCCATCTAGTGACATAGGGGTTTATATTTAAGCTGGTGAGCTTATCTATAATGCCCGAGTGGGGTATTGTATCGAAGGCTTTTGCGAGGTCCAGGTAGGCTGTGTGGACCACCTTCCCCTTGTCAATGGCCTTGGTGACTGTTTCAAAGAAATCAACCAGGTTTAAGAGGCAGGATCTGCCCTTAACAAAGCTGAACTGGGTAGGATCTAGTGTCTGTAGGTCCCCAATATCTTTATTTATGAGGTCCATGATGATCCTTTCCACAGCTTTGCAGACCAAGCTAGTCAGGCTTATGGGGCGATAGTTTCCAGGATCCGTTGAGGTGCCACCTTTATGGAGAGGGACCACTGTTGCTGTACACCACTCTTTGGGCACATATCCTGTAGTAAGGCTGAGATTGAACAGTAGTTTTATGTTTGGGTTTAGCTCTTCTTGGAGCTCATGTAGGATGCAGCCCGGGACACCGTCTGGTCCCATTGATGCTGTGTTTTTTGCTTTGGAGAGGGCGGCTCTTACCTGAGCATCTGAAATGTCAGGGGGGCAGCACTCTTTAAAAAAGTACAATAGAAGTTTCTTTTGATTAACTGTGTATTAATGAGTTAATTATTTATTTATTTATTTTTTGATTAGTGGGGCTTGATTGATGTTATTATTTCAGAGCATGCTTTGAAGAATTTATTATACTCCCTTGAAGACAGTGTATCAAAGTGATTGTAGTGCTTTATTACTACAAGTTCTTCAGTCGATTTGGCTTTTATTTACTTTTTTGGAGTTTTTTTTGTTTTGTAATTACAAAATGTTTCTCTCAGCTATGACTACCTTATAGAATTAAACACAATCCAGGAACTTTTGCACAATGAAATGCAAGCTATCTTTTTTTACAAAATTGAGTTATAACACCCACCAAGTACTATTTTCCTCTTTGAAGTAACACTGAATACTGAAACGCTGGAGAGGTTTTCATTCTGTAAATTTCCAGTTTTTGATCTTAGTAGAACAAAAAAGATGTCATTTGCTGATTTTCCTTATACAAATCATTGTTTCGCCCTTTGTCTCATTTAAAGTGACACCCTCCCACTGTTGTATTTTTTTAGGAATGCTCATATAGTATAATTCAGCATCAGGGAAACTAAATCTCTCTGTCAGCTTGCTGGTAGATGAGGGACTACCTAGAATTCAGGAGTAACAGGCAGAATCTGGAGACAGCTGAATAGTCTCTCAAGCTCAATTGCCAGCTATTCCTAAGAATTGAACTCAATGATTTATGTATTCATTTTCCTTACTTACATTTGTTGACTGGCACAGTCCATCTGGGCATGACAACCTTTTTTTCTGTGGATGCCCAGAGAGAAAAGCTTCACATTTCAATACACCAGAATATACATGAGAAGATTTATTGAGAGAAATAGCAAATTAAAATATGAAAATTAAAACATACACAGGCTTATTACAAGCTAAAACATGAAAGGAAAAACATGTACAAGTTTATTATTGTATAGTTGGTAACAATACCAGCAAAGACCTAGCACAAGATATTGTTTATGTGAATATGGTGTGACTTTGTTGCACATATTCCTAACAATTACTGTAAAACTGTACAGAGTTAAATAGATACATGATACTGATTTTTGTAAAGAAGAAAATGTTTACGTTCTGATTGCAATGTATTTACATAGACATGTGTATGCAATTTCACTGTTTTAAACAAACATATCTCTTTGCACACATTTCCTTCCAAGTTGCATAAGCTTACTGGAAGGCTATGTTCAAGCATTTGTTGTTTACATAAAGTTAGGCGCAGTTCATTCTGCAGATGAGCATTGATGGATTTAATGACATTTAGAATCCAATATATTAGTATTCCATTAGTGTGCCCTAAATTATACTGACTAAAAGTACTCATCATTGACAAGACCGCAACACTAGTGTGATTATTCTACCAGCACCACAAAAGAAGTTGTGACACCCTGGTATCTGTTTCATGGGACTGTATATTATATACTGCTGTCCAAATCTTGACTCTCCATTTTCACAGTTTAGAAGTCCTTGATTGTGAGATCAGATATTACAAAGACACACTGAAAAGATATGCTAAAAAGAAACAAAAATCATGAGCTGGGAGTAGCATCCTACTAAGTGATCTTATGAGTACTACAACTTTCATCAATTCAGGATCAACACCGATGATAATAGTCTTAATGTCAGGCCTGGAAACAAAGTCATAGAAACGAGAAGGAAAATCATCTTCATTCAGTTAGAAAATCATCCCATAAGTAAACATATCCAATTCCTACACTTGGAGCATAGGCAGCATAAATAGACCATTCCATTACCTTAAGGCCTATCAGTCACCTCTGTTAGAAGTCCTTCTCATACTGTGAAGTAGCTATTACTGCTGATTTGGGAGTTTTCAGAAAATAGAAACATATGTCATTGCTATACAGAAACAGTGGTTCATTGACTGTGACTTTGTTTTGTTTCAAATAAATTGTAAAATGAACGGATCTAGTAGGAGTAAGAGTAATACAGGTATTACTAGACACTTTCATGAGAAACACAGTACAAGATTTTCTAACCTGGAATTATCCTTACTATTTGAGCAATCTAATGCAGCAAAAAATGTTAATGCTAGATGAAAACATAGCTATCATAGAATACCAAAATAATGTGCCATAGTTACAGAAAAAAAGATGAAAATCTTTTCATGCAATGTAAGCCTATTTAATAGCTGAAATAACAGAAAATATTTTCAAACACTCCTAATGTCAGCTCTGTAGAACATAACAGATCCAGTATTCCATGTTGCTGGACAAAGCCTTAAAAAATGAGCAAGGCAGAAGAGATGGAATTACAGCTTACTTAATGAAAGTTGTTTTGGCTATTTAAGTTAATCAGAGTACAATTGAGAGTTAACTAGTTTAAAGTATTGCTTAATTTCTTTCTTATGGCAATGTTGTCCTCCATCACTTTAGTAAGAGATCAGTTAACTTGTACCATAACAATAAAGTTTATGACTTTTAACTCATATACTTACCATGACCATAAAGCCTGCTGTAAAGGTAAGAAAAAAGCTGGATTTCAAAATGGACAAATGTGGCTCCTTATTCCAATAACTTGGAATGAACTCTGCTCTCTTTTTGAAAACACAAAAGGGAATGATACTGTCAGGTGATTAACCTTGCCTGCCCTGACACAAAGTGTAAAGCAGAAATATGGATTACCTGTATGTTCTGTGTCCAGGCAGTTTAAAAGATATGTTATATAAGATCAAGAAGGTTACTATGTTCATTATCATAGATGGTTTTATGAGATCCTAGCTGTTGTTTCCAGTATCTTTTGTGGAAACTGTAGTGATTACACAATTAAAGTAGCATTTGGAAAAAGGTATCCTTAATAAAATCCAAGATAAGGAAATGATTTTTGCTCTTATACACTGAATGTATTTTATATTTTAGTTGATTTAGAATGTTTTGTTTCCAAAGCATGATTTCTGACTGAACACATTAATTTTGCCTTCCACAGCATGGCTTGGATCCTTCTTGCTCCTCTTCAAATTAAAATTTATATTCCAGAATAGAATGAGCCACTCTCCAAGGAAAGTTGTCTTTTTTCTGGGCCATTTGATTTATATAAGAACTGTTTATCTGGATAGCTGACTCGTACCAGGATAATTTAAGTGGCATTTGGAGATGGCTGTCTTGTTCTTTTGTGGGCTGTTTCTGTAGTTGTTTTCTTATTTGACAAATGTGATCCTTTTATGGGAACTTTTGTCCTGTAATTAAAGGATTACCATACTACTTGTTATTCTGTTCTGCTGAGCTGTGGAACACTACGCATACTTAAGCAACAAACAGGAGAGGTGGAAGAAGGTATTCTGCTATCAAGCTCTTATTTAACATTTGGTTTCTGACCACTACAACTAACATGAACCCTGGATCCTACCTTCCTGGACTGGCATGGGAATGTTACTGTTAACTGTTCCTGGTGACAGTGGGGGCAGCTGCCATCTTTCCAAGCTATTCACCTGTGGGCCATTCTTGTGGTTCCTTTCCTGCATGTCAGATTCCTGTTTTGTCAAGAACTTGTGTACCATGAATAAAGGACCATTAGATGGTTTAACATTCTACTCTGCTTTCTATCAAGGATTTAGCTATTGGACATGTCTTTATGTCCGTCAGGGGTTAAGTAGTTTCTTGACATTGAATTGTTGCCTGCTGTTGAACACCTTTGCTTTCACTATGTAGTTACAGTATTATATATTGCACTTTTTGTTGCATGTTTTCTTACCTTACTAGTTTTTCTGCTATTCACTGTTCAGTTGCACCATTCTGCAAGTACACTGTTTGTGACTAGACATTTTGTACTTTCAGACTGCTCTCGCTGTTAGGCCATTGCTGGCTGCCTTGTCTATTAGGAGAGTGTTTTTTTCTGTCAGACTTTTATTGTTAACAAACAATAACAATAAAAACGATAAAATAATAATAACAATAAGTGAAGTGAAGTGAAGTGTTTTGTGCTGAATATAGTACCATGTTTGCTATTGCTCACATTTAGCATTAACTACCTCATCATCACTAGCTAGTTGTTACTTTAATCTGTCCCATGTTTTTGTTGCCTTATCTTGCAAATCCTACTATTACCTCTATTAACACATATTTCTAACTTAGCCCATTCATGAACAATCAGGGTTCTGCATCTCTTGTAACTCACATTGTATCCATATAATCTTAACCTGCTTGTACCAATCCATGCAATTATTAGGACCCTAACTTAAGTAAATCTACCAGATGTCTATTGCTTTAGCTCTGAGCTGAGCTTTTTCCTGACTTGATTAGTTTATTGCACTATATATGTTCAGACAATATAGGAATTATTTTATATTTACTGACAGCTCAGTACTTCTAGATTTTTTCCAATTCTATCAGTGGCAGATGCATCTACTAACTTAGTGTGGAGACATAACTCTCTACTCCCAACACCGTCAGTAAATATTCACACCCCACTGCACCTGCCTATGCTGAGATAGTCAGAAAATTATTGCCTAAGCCTGATTGGTACCAATGTGTTAGACCTCAGCCATCTGGAGACACAGCTGTATTTACACTCACATACTGCTTAATGTAATCACCAATAGTTTAAACCTGAAGCTTTAAGTTGACATAGACCTGCTTCTAGTTCAAACAGTCATGGTTATATATGATTGCATCATTTGACATACTCATTCAGCATCTACCAAGAATGTGTAAAGAAAGTGCTTTAATTTTTTTACTGTGCTAAATATGATTATGACCTTGTTTCTTCATAACAGGAAGTGAATGACTTTAGGTAGTCTACATCAAGCGAGAGATGCAATGAGATCTTAATGCTTACATCTCCAAGGTGAGTAAACCATTAATGCTGAGTATATTCTTCCCTCTACAGAATGATGCCAAAACTCAAATATGACATAATTAGTTGCAATAACTGGGACTGGTTTGGTTTGCTGTATACTAAGGGTATCCTGTGTGTGTGTGTGTGTGTGTGTGTGTGTGTGTGTGTGTGTGTGTGTGTGTGTGTGTGTGTGTGTGTGTGTGTGTCGTGTTGATATGTGTGTTTGCCTGTCTTGAATCAGATAGTCAGCAAACCCTTCTGATATGCCAGGGGATGACTTGCATCTGTCCTTGTATAGCCTTTTTTTTACTGGCTAGAACTGCTGCTTCTCCCTTAGTGCCTTTTACATATTGTTCAACTCATGAACAAGCCCATATAACAAATTCAAATTCAAGCAATACCAGGTTTGCTCTGTTCAATGTTGTAAGCTAAACAATAATGTGCTGCAGCTTCGGGCTTGCCATACCTTTGAAGACATCCATCATTGCTTAATTATTAACACAGCATTTCAGAGTAATGATAGCACTCCCTTCTAACCAAGGTCTTTCATACATCACACAGTCTTTAGACCACTGGAGATTGCGGTGGCATATCAATATTTATTAGACACTCCCCTGTCTTGTGGAAGATATTGGATGATACCAACCTAGAAGTTTTAGAGGCCCAAGTGTCTTTCCACAACACTGTCTACAATGTCATTCTAGCTATAGGTTGCCTTCCTTGTCCCCTTCAGAGCACATGGATTACCTAAAGATGACAGAAAATTACCCATCAAGTCTAATGCCATTGTTATGGGAGACTTTAATGGTCCTTATGTCAACTGAAAAAATGATAAGTGCACTCTGAGATTCCATGACATTGACAATGATACTGTAAATTGTCTCCACCCCTGCCAGGAGTATTGAACTCCTTGACATCCTTACAAATTGCTCCCACACCTCATCTCCCTATTTTCTCTACTTCTCTGACAAGATCGTATCACTTATCTGCAATCTTTACTCTCATACAGGTCTCTCCACACATATAGAATCCACTGCATTTAGGAATTGCTACTACTAACAGATGTCACAGCCACAAAAACTCTTCAGCTAAAATGGAAATCTCAGAAGTAACACTCCATTCTGTTTGAACTTATTTTCAGTGGTATATCCCACACACAAAGTATAGCTAATATTCTTGTTAATAAATTTGCCTCCATCATCCTTGCATGCACCAAATCCTCCTTGCAATTTCCCCACAGTTGTGCTACCTGTTGTCATCCTTTGCTCTTTCCAAAATGAAAACCACTAGCTCCACAGATCCCGATGATACTCCAGGCTGTCTGCTTTTAAATATCAAGCACAACATAGCCAAACCTCTCCTAAATCTATTTAACCTTTGACTTGTCATTGCCTAGGTACCCGAAACTTTGTGAGCAACGACAGTTATCCCCTATGCACAGACAAGGACAGCCCCACAAAAGACACCTGTCACTATAATTCTATTATTCTTGCTAACATTATCTTTAAAGCTGTCATGTGCATTATCACTGAACTTTTTACAATGACATAGGTTACCATCCAGACCCATGATAACACCAATCAGTTTAGATTTGTAAATGACCGGTCATGTCTATTCAACCTGGTCATGGGTTTTCAGCCTTAGAAACTAAAGCTTTAGATTTGGGGCAAATACTCCACACTGATTATTTCAATCTTATTAAAACCTATGGCACCATTCTCCAAATGGGCATCATAAAAAAATGAGCAGTCTCAGTGTTGTCTCAAATTGTCCACTAGCTAGCTAATTCATTTATAGGCAAAACTCGCATAACACAGGTAGTGGGTATCTCACTTAACTGTAGAAACATTACTAGCAGAGTCCCAAGGGGTGCAATCTTTGAACTCCCCCCACCAAACTGGCATTTACACCTCAGAGGTAAAATGAAGCATCCAAGATGCATGGATAACCAAGTTTACATTTGTCTGTGAACTGAGTACTATTGTCAGCTTTGGTCAGGATATCAACATTTTCTAGTAAGGCTTAGATCAAAACTACAACTGGCTCATTAATCATGATTCCAAATGCTACGTGTTGTGACAAAATCACCATCATTTCCTATTGCCATATTGGTAGCATTTCTCTGATAACAAACACCACAAATACCACTAGTAGTGATCTTGGCAGGTACACTGACAATAATCACACTTTTAACCATCATGTCTTAGTTGTAGTCAGAAAATCATACTGCTTCACACTCCTCCCTCAGTAGCTCCATTACTGGACACCACATTGCTCCTTTTGGAATGTACCTGTCTAAGCATCTTGTATAATCTGAAAGGGCCCAGAGAAAAATTTCTGGATTAAGCCACTTCAGCTATGCTTCATCTATCCCTCTATTGATACTCTTGTAGACTCAGTATTTGATAGGAAAGACCTCTTAAAGTTCAACCTCCTTTGCCTTCATAGATCAAACAGCTGTACTAATATCTACTTCAAAAATTGTAAATCTGCATTGTAAAATCAACAATTCTTGCTGGCATGATAGGTTTCTTTCACACATTTGGAATAGATTTCCTCTGCACATCAAGCAGAATACCACCATGAAAAACTTTATATTAAAATTCAATGTCTGGATGGGTAACTGCCAACTCACACCTGGCATTAATGCTGAAGATGCCCTATTCAGAAATAACTAGTCTACCCTTATTAGTACAGTATTAAAGTGGTTAAACTTCTTGATGGTTATTTCAACCTAGGCTTAATATAATCCTATGGGCATGTGGCAAGCAATACATGTACTGTTTAGTGAACAGGATGGACATCATAATCAGCATATGGGTACATCAGTCATTGTGTGTTCATCTCCATGTCACTACAGGGCTGAGCATTTAATAAATCAGTTCTCAACAGATATAATAATTTATTTCCTCATAATTGATCATAAGCTTTCATGCCAGCACTGATATTGGACACCTTTTGAAAACACAAAAGACCCCAAATGATCCTGCCTTGCACCAAGCTAATAATTCTGCACATATTTGAATATCTATCACCACTGCATAACAGTTCATCACTAGCAACATGGAAATGTTTTTTAGGTTTCAACTTCACCCCACCATGTGAAACAAACCTTATTTTCTGCTTAACAGAACAGGTGGTAAGACAAACAAATTACAGGAACATTTAGGTTAAGTTAGATTTAATTTATTGCCAGAGAAAAGTATTAGATCTAAACTTTTGCACCTGCAGGTTTGTAGTGTGTTATAGCAGGCATTTGCAATACATGCTGCAACAGCTCTTTGCAGATGTTTAGGTCTCTAGGTATCTTCGTCTATTAGATGACAAAAGTTACACAGTTGGTTGTACTCAGTTCTTTTGAAATATCTGCAGCTGCAGACAATTTATAGAACAGTACAAGGTACGCCTCAGTTTCCCCTGTTATATACTGTCACTGTTATCTAGAGGCAGAGAGAACCTTTAGCACAGTGAGATTTAAGGTTGCTTTTATTTAGATAATTGGGTAAATAACAGCCTCCATGGAATATCTTAGAATTTTTAATGAATTATGTATGAAAAGAAACTGAAAACATGGAGAGAGTTGTTAATGTCAGAGTCTTTTAGATTTCATTTCCATTTCAAGAAATGAAAGCACTGCTTTTTTAAGAACAGCTTATATGCAGTCTGCTTTTTTAACAAAAAATATCTGGCATATTTATTTATTTATTCATTTTACAATACTAGAACAATAGATCTAGCTGTGCAAAAATAGTATTAGTTGTTATTACTTTGCCATTTCAATGTCCCCTTGACAGTTGACCACACATATCAGAATGGCAGAATAGACCTGAGCAGGTATACACACACACACACACACACACACACACACACACACACACACACACACACACACACACACACACACACACACACACAAACACAAACACACATAACAAGCAAAATATAGCTGATACCATGTTTATTCTGTTTAGTTTGGTATGTGGTTAATGTGCAATATTATTTTTTGAGATAAACTGTAGTATTTTTATTTATGTTGGACAAAGTAGGACTCTTCCACATGCTATAATCACTGGCTATGTTTCTAGATGGTTCTTCAGATCTAAACAGTATACACCTATAAACGTATGGCAGGCATTGCATATTATACTCCTTATGGAACTTGTTGGTATTGTAATGAGCATATGAACAGATTCATCAGATCACAGCCATTCAGTTGCATATTATGTTATTTAGTAAACTCTTATAATGTAGAAAAGATATTTTTTGGCCAACAACACAAACAGTTATGTATAGAAGAGTTCATCTGTCTAATAAACACTAGATGAATAAATAAAGTGGTTGATAAAAAATATAATCGAAGTAGAATATTTAGACTTTAAGGATGTGGCTCAGTATAGATCACAAGACTACAAATTTAGGCAATGGGTTGTTCATAAATGTAAGAAAGGATAGGTCTAAATAATGCAGTCATAGGAAAATGTTTGACTTACTGTTCTCTGCCTGACTATTGCCGATCTCTGTCTGCATTTGATTTTGGATTGAAGTTAATTTAAGGTTTGGTTGCTTCTATTTTTTATCCTTTTTTTATATTGCATTTAGTATTTTTTAAGTGTTTGTTCTTCTGGAGTTTTAAGTTAAATTAGAAAATAATTCCTTGAAGACAGTGAATAACATCCAGCTAATTAGTGGGAGGTGCTGAGAAATAGCATTCCTAATATAACTGGAAATATTTAGAGGCATCTTTATTTAGTTGTAGTGCTTGTTTGACTTGCTGCTCTCTGTCTGACTATTGCGGATCTCTGTCTACATTTGATTTTTCCACCCATTTACCTTACTTCTGTTGTACTTTTAAACTTAGTGGCTTTTGATTTGCCTGTCCCTGCTATAAATCTGATTTTGGACGCTCCTTCCAGTCCAATCTCATCAGCTCATTCTAGTGAGAACTGAGCAATCAGCTGGGAAAGCCCTCCCCCTTACTGTTTTAAACTTGAAGCACCTTCTGTTTCTTCCATTCCCATTTTTAAAAAAAATGCAATTTATTCAGCTGCTTTTACTGTATCTGTGCTTCTTCCTTCGTTATTAGTTTACTTGCCTTTTTGTTGCACATTCTTAAAGTGTTCAGTTTCATTTCATCAGCTGCATTTATTACTGCTTGTTAATAATCTGATTAAATTGTAACTGTTATTCTAAGCCTCTTAGTTTTGATTTAAGCACTTGGGCTTCAAACTAGTTATCCTACATCAGGAAGGTTTGTGGTCTATACTCTTGTGGCAAGAGAGATAGCTTACACACTTCTGAGTTGGGAATTGCTGGTTGAAGGCTTATTATATCTGTTATTCTAAAAGTGTCTTAGTTCTGGTGTAAGCACTTGGGCTCCAGGCCAGCTATTTTACATTAAGAAGATTTGCAGTCTACAATTGTGCAGGAGGAGAGGGTAGCCTATGCCATTCTGAGCTGGGAATTGCTGGTGAAGGCATTTGACAGGGTCATACACATAACACTGATCAATAAATTAGCACAACTAGGTATTGATGTACTCCTGATAAGATGGACAGCTGCATGGATTACAAATAGGACATGGCAAGTATCATACAACTGGACAGGCAAAATCCTTGGTTGCACTCAGTGTGTCCCACAGGGCTCTGTCCTAGGCCCTTACTTGTTTACATTGTATCTTTCAGACCTAACTTTTTTATTTGAGGTGTTCTACAGTCTATATGCAGATGACCTGAAATTGGGTAAACTGATTACATGTGTTACAGACAATGAATGTCTGCAAAATAACTTGACTAAATTGACCATTTGGGCACAGGAGAATAATATGCTGATAAATACATCAAAATATAAGCAAATTAGATTTGGTAGGCATACATTGAAAGGTGAATATTTAATACAGCACACAGTGATTGAAACTGTAGACTCATTTAAGGGCCTGGATATATGGGTAGATTCAGATATGAGTTTTTCTAATCATATCAACCAATTGGTTAATGATAGTTATTTAACTATAGGTTGTATAAAAAAATTTATGAAGTCCAGGAAATCAAAAATAATAAAGTCATTGTTTATTAGTTACATTAGACCCAAACTTGAGTATGGAATAACAATATGGAAACCCTATAAGAAAACAAACATGAGTAAACTGGAAAGAGTACAACGGAAATATACCAAGTGTAGCCATGGATGTGAAAATTTAAGTTATCATGCAAGACTAAAATATCTGAACTTGTACAGTATCTCTTACAGATATCTAAGAGGAGATATTATTCAGGTATATAGGGCGTTTAGTGGCAACTACCTCTGGGAATGTTTGGGGTTAACAAAAAGTACTAGAGAATCATCAGATAACCTATGTAGGAGATTCTATAGGAATGAGAAGTGCACTAATTGGTTCTCTGACAGAGTAGCTGATGCATGGAACAGACTACAAAATTACATTAAAGCAAGTACTAGTTTATACATTTTTAAGAACAGCCTAGATACTTATTATGTGAGTAAGTGTTTTGGTATAATGGCAAGCTACAAGAGCTTCAATGCCCATGCTTGAAACATTTGTATGTACGTATGCATGGGTGTATATATTGTGCTTGTTATTCTGTGTGTCTATTCTGATTTAAGCACTTGGGCTCCAAACCAATTATTTTACATTAAGAAGGTTTGTGGTCTTTACTCTTGTGGCATTACTGTCTAGACATACTTTTTTATCTGTTAGGGCATCTAGTTTGCTCATAGCTGAGCATTGTTCATCATGTTCCTTGTCTTATTGAGTTCTTTAATATTTAAGTTTCTCCTGGTTGCTTCCTAGTAGATCAGTAGCCATGGATATGCACTTCCTGACTCTCTCTATGGCCATTCTGTTTGAGATGGGTATTCTGAGGCATTGTTGCAATTGCCTCATGTACAGTGAAAACTCACTTATTCTTAATAAAACAGATACAGTATGTGAGAGGTGTAAATTGACTTTAACAATGGAGGCAAATATCTTTCATGCAACCAAAACTAATCCTATAAAGGTTGTCAGTGACACTTACACTATGTCTATTGCACAGAGTAAAGACTCTACAAATAAAACTACTCATTGTGAGGTACTTAGAGGTAACCTTTCTAAAACACTATGAGCTCTTACTCCTATGCAGTACAGTCATAAAAGGGTCCTCAGCCATCATGTAAAAACACTGGGGGGAATTTAATAAAGCCTATATGGTATTATAACTGTGTAGGCATCATGGCATGCTGCTTACATGAAAGTAAGCAGGTTTGTGATCCAATAAACAGAGCTGGGGATGCAAACACATGCGCCAACACAGAAGTATCAGTGGCATATAATCACCTCATAAGCAGGTGAATTTTATGCAAATAAGGGAGGTAGACTGATCCAGCAAGCTGAGAGGCAGTCCTGCAGATCCCGCGCTGGTGTTCGTAGTGTACATGGAAAAGTTCCATGTACAGGATTTTAAACAGACAACAGGGACTATAAAAGTGTAGTTAGATCGACAGAAATAGCATAGCAGATACAGATATGTGCAAAACTATCCACCGTGTGTCCAAAAACTTAAGGGAAATAAGTTAAAATATATTTTTGAATGATCTGGTTATGTTTGTGCAGAGTGCCTCAGTGTGCAAACATGCAGTTATAAAAAAAGTAAAAAAAAAGAAATGTAGTATAGGACCCTGTGTGTAGTATCCACAATGGTGGAATGGTGCAGTTGCTAACAAGGTAGGGCCTGGAACCATGCAGTTTCCAGGTTGTGTGCACAGAACCCTATGTAAATGAGATGGGGCTACTGAATAGCACAAATGGTTATCTGGTTATCTGTGTCCACATGCCCCTTCCATGTAGGCACAGAACCATGTTGGCATCCACAGAAGAGGTAGCTGACATCAACAGGAATGTGTGCCTGAGGACTCTTAAGCTCATTGGAGCTCAGCTGCACCATTGTGCTCAGCAGGGGGGAGGGGGTGTACACTGGTTGCTATGCTTTGTTTAGATTCAGGGCATATGTTCCAGTGTGTTTGCATGGCACACTACTGTGCTGAGTGCGCCCTTTCGGGGAGGGGGGTGTACAATGACTGCAAAACTATGTTTACCTTCAGATAACTTGTTTCCACATGTTTGCATGGCACACCCCAGTGCTGAGTGTATCCAAAAGCCAAAGATATATTAATTACTGATTCACTTAAACTAGAGCCATTAAATGTTCTCAGTAATGCACTTGGCAGGTGCAATGCATCATAGGTAGCCAATCACAAATCCTGCACCTACAGCAGAGCTGAATAAGGGTTGCATATACCCTACAATCTGATTTATCCCCCAAACTCTGCACCAGTGGAGTACAGATTTGGGAATTTTAATTGAAGGAATTCTAGGGGCTGCTGCAGGTCTGCTACATCTCTATGTGCTAGATACTGAGGTCAATACTGCTGATGATGATGACAATAGGCCTAGACTGAGAAGGAGAGTGTTCAGATCCAGGGTAACCTTCCAGGAGCTACATGATATGGAGATTGTAGAGCACTACAGAGTGGACAGGGACATACTATAACAACTCACTGAGCTCTGCCATCCTCAACTCAGACTCAGAGCCAACAGAGGGAAAAGTTTTCCAGGGGACACAAAGGTTTGTGTAGCTCTAAGGATGTTATTCGCAGGTACTATCTAAAGACCAAATAGGGACATGATGGGGTCTCGCAGGCATCAGCATCCAGGATAGTCTGCCAGTTCCTGGATGCCATGCTACCACATGCCAGTGAGCACATTTATTTTCCCCTCACCCCTGAGGTGAAGGCCTGCAATATGTAACACTTCTACCATGTAGCACACAACCCTGAAGTATTGGGTACCATAGACTGCCCTCATATACACATCAAGGCACCACCCGGTGAGGAGTGTAGAATCTACATCAACCACAAGGCATATCACTCCATTAATCCTAGGTCATGTGCAATGCCCATGACATTATCATGAATGTGTGTGCTGGCAGCCTTGGCAGTTATCATGACTCCCATATCGGGCATGCATTGCAGCTGTAACACATGTTTGCTAGGGTGGACATCCCACATGGCCATTTACAGGGGGAAGCTGGCTATACACTGGAACTGTGGATGATGACACCCATCAGAACTGCACACACACACCTATGGAAGAATGCCATAATGAGGCACACTCACAAACTAGGAACATCATAGAGCATGTGTTTGGGCTGCTTGAGTCATGGTTCTGGTGCCTTGATATATCTGGTGGAGCCCTGCAGTACTCTCCAGCCACATGTGCACAGATGTTCACAGTATGTGCCATGCTACACAATATGGTCCTGTGGAAACAGCTGCAGCAGGATCAGCAAAGGGAAGGGACATTCAGCCCCCCCACCAGTGCCTAGTTCCCCACATCCACAGCCACAGAAGGACTTGAAAGAGGAATGCCCTAAGGATGTCCCTGTACGCAGATGTAAGCGTGCCCAGTATGCCCTGGTCTTGACCAAGAGACAATGCATAGCACAAGCACTCACAGCCTAGGGCCCTAGGGACTGACACTTTACTCTTACTTGCATACATATAGTAAAAATGATGCCAGCCAGCCCATACAACCTGTATGTAACCATGTATTTGCTGTGTACTGCGTGCATCAGAGCAGCTGCAAACTACAGGTCTGTCAACTGCTGCATTTCAAGGTAAGTCACTCACCTATGCACCACTTAAGGAGTACTAGAATATGGTAGCATATGTCTGGACCTGCTGCCTGTATGCAAAGGAATACAGTCATATACTGGGCTACCTGGAGAGATCTAACAGCCACAAGGGACAACAGGTACCCAGTCTAATAGTATATGCTCCATAATATTCACTGGGCTACATGGCTGGAATATCCACTACATTAGTCAGGGAGGATGGTAAACAGTGGGGTCACAGGAAAGTCGCACAACTGTCTATGCCAGCAGATCATGGGCTGCTCATCCCCCACCCCTATCACATTAGAATTCCCATGCAATTGCTGTAACAGTACATCAGCAATGATATATCAGCAGACCAGCAAACCTCAGGGCTATGACATAGAACCTGGGCAAACGATGGATGCCATATGTAATGCAGGGATGATAATGTATGTCTGAATACTGTTGACTGTGTGATGAATGACACATCTCTGTTAGGCAGCTTCTGTGGCTCAGTGGGCTAGGGACATTAGCATGGGTGATGGTGTTGATGCTTTGAATCTGGCAGCATCCACATCTTTTCTGTGGGAGGTAGTTGCATGGTGGTTGTCCCACAGACTGTCATACCCCTCAATCTGTTACCGCAAGAAAGCTGGACAAAGTCAGAGAGACTGGGGGGGGGTCATAACTACAGACAGACATTACACATGCTCTGATTAACCTAGTAGGTGACTAGTATAACAGCAGGTTGCATCACAATAGAATATCTGGAGGATGTAAGGTCCATCACTCAAATGTGTGTGTAGGTAGTACTATTCAGTGACTGCATTATACAGTAAGTTAACAAAACACCACAAATGTATGATGAACAGACCAGACATATGGAACAAAATGCTGGCCTTTCTGCAAATCATGTACAGTGAGAGGTATGCAGACTGTCACCCTGTGTGTGGTGTTACATTATGTACCCCAGTCACATATTAAGTACAGCAGACAGCTGGGGAATGCAGTGGACAGGTTAAGGGAAGTGCTATACTGTGGAAACAGGTGCAGTTGCTAATGTCTGTAGCACACAAAATCCCGGACTAGAGTACAGGTAGTTCCAGCATGGAGTCACCTTGTAAGTACTGACATTCCCACTGGGCATACTCCTACAATTCGCTAACTTGAGTGCAATTATGTTGCCTCTCCATCGCAAATACCTGCTATGTGAAAACATGTCTGTACATACAGACAGCTACCTATACATTCTGTCAGTCCCTACCCAACACTCATGTGAGTAGTGTATCTAGCAGTATGTACCACAAATACATATAATACTGATATATATATATATATATATGGTTCCCATTCAGAAGCCTTATATATATATATATATATATATATATATATATATATATATATATATATATATATAAATATAAATATTACAATAATACACTGACTGTTTGCATATATCTCTAATATCTCTATAACACATGTACATAATGTAAACACACAGTGACATTTATAGAGACATCCCTGTTATACACATTTATATATCTATATATATATATATATATATATATATATATATATATATATATATATATATATGTGTGTGTGTGTGTGTGTGTGTGTGTGTGTGTGTGTGTGTGTGTGGGATGCATGAATTCTCCACATACCCTATGGAAGCTGTGGCTATCTGCAATCCCACATCAATGCAGTTTCCCAGATGAACCAAACCAAGGTGGCAACAGTACATATTCCACTCACCCTCAGATTCCTGTGCCTGCGGAATATCACCTATGTAGACAGACACAGGTGAGCTGGTGGTGTAATGTATAATGGTTCCAATGCATGCCCTCAACAGGGAAAAGTGTCCCTGGCCACATGTTTTCCTATATAACTAAAGCCAGACACATATGGATATACTGGTGACTGTACACACATAACAGGGATATTAACATGTACCCTACTCCTAGGACAATAGATGCAATGACAGTGCCAAACAATATCTCTCTGCAGTCCACACATGCTGTCCAACACAAGCCTACTTTGCTTACTCCACAAGTATATTGCCTGCAATCACATGTTTAACAAATGTAATCTGTGGTACATGCGATAAGTATTGTGAGCTATAGTGTGCAGCAGTAGATAGGTAGGAGTTCTAATCTGATAGCAGCCAACTCAGTGTGTGTGTGTGTGTGTGTGTGTGTGTGTGTGTGTGTGTGTGTGTGTGTGTGTGTGTGTGTGTGTGTGTATCCATACTGCATACATATGATAACCTTTGTAAAGTACACATGGGTAGGGTTTTGCATTATTTTACTGGCTGTGGGTGTCGTGGCCTCACAAATGAATGACCACAACATGTCCTGCTTATATCAACAAGCATTATGTGTTTTACATGAATAGTACTAGCAGACATGAGGCATGGTGTGTGCATCCAGTAATGCCCTCTGTACTGCGTACCACTACATATGTAAGTTTTCCACTGTGCATGCAGCCAACATGCACTATGTGTGCACAGTGGCATGTCCAGTATTCAGTGAGTGGAAGTGCTGCTAGCCTGAATGTAGCCATGTGTGCATGCCAGGCTGTGACAGCATTGTACATCATGTCACAGAGCAATAGGAAATGTGCACATCACTAGTGTGATGGCCATACAACCGTCACATTTGGAGACATTGCTAGCCCTTATCACAGAAACAGCACATATTTCCCAAGTCCACGGGAGCTGCACCCACACCCCAAGTGTTGAGATGACATCTACCCAGCCAATCATACAGATGGCATGTGCAGAAGTACACTGAGGTGCTCTCTGTACCATACCAGTATGGAGGGTCTGTGTTAAGGGTGAGTTACCTCTGCTATGAAAATTTTACCAATAAGCATGTACTACTAACATCACATAATAGCTTAATGTCCTTAGGGTGACTAATCCAGCTATTATACTTCCTAGAGATAGACAGCATATGCAATCAAGTGGGGTCACACCCTGTCCTGTATGCATAGCACAGATCACGTATGAGTATGCTCAATGGCACAGGAGGCACTGACATGCATTGCAGATGAACAGTGGTGAACACATATTGATGATGTGATAGGGCCCTGTGTAGGGCCATACTGTCATCTGCTTGTTCAAAAACAGTTTGTAAAGTACATCAACACAAAGTTGTTGTAGTCAGCTGGTGGCATGCTGAGGGAGCAGTATATGGAAGGTGTGGGTATGTCACCTACCAGTGACTATGACTGCAGCTATGCCATATGAATAAGTAAAAAATACACAAGACTGCCAAAAGATACAAAGATACATCAGCTGTTTATTACATCAAAATCATACTCAGTAAGTTTTTGATGTAATAAATGGCTGATGTATCTTTTGGCAGTGTCATGGATTTTTTACTTATTAGTTTGTGATTTTGGCTATGGATATGCCATATGAATCCTTCCATAACACTGTACAGACATGTTGATGTGTGGAATATGAGCTGTACACCTGTGTTGCCATGTCTGTGTGGCTACTTGTCATCCCTATGTATTTATATCACATGTAGGGACTGCCTTGCTACTGACCAGGGACATAGGTATGCCTGATGGAAAGGATGGTACATATATATTAATTTGAAGTTTATGGCCATTACTATGTCACCAGGCATGTATTTATAATACTGTAATGCAAGGCACTGACATAACACAGTGACTGTAAAAGTGCTCACATGTAGTAGGCAGCAGCCAACATTGTTAGCCACAGTCAGTCAGTACCCACTTGTACTGTGGAGACATGCAATACAAGCAGTAAAAAAACAATGACTGTGCCCCGTTGAGCACTGCTGCTTACAAAACAGCTTTTGGAGTCAGATGTCCCTATGTTGCGTATGTCTACCATCAGTGGACCATGTAGTGACCCCCATATTGACAGCATTGTGGATGCCTAAGTTGCTGCTTTGTACATGTTGCCTGAATTGGTGGCACAGTGAGATGGCATGGCTCTGTCTGGGTGTTTTGTACCCTGATGTACCCCCACCCATGCCCCTGGTGACTGCCAAGACAAGGATTATGGAAATCGTAGGGCAGCATAGCACACTGTCAAATGTGTACTCCATGTACAGACTGGTACGTCAGCTGGTGTATACGCAAGTGTCTAAGACTCAAACCCTGGGAACATAACATCCAGACACAGGATATTTGTAGATGTGTCAAGTCCATCTCTACACCTTGTAGGTGTATGGTCAGAGAGCTGAGATGACACACATCAAAGGTAGCAGACCTTATCACAAAGTATGAATGCATGATTACATGGACTGACCTCATTGTGCCTGTTAGACTGTTATAGACATATGCACCTATGACACCATGCACTTAAACTGCTGTACCTTGCTGAAGTCATATTTCTCCGGTGCTGCCATGCCATCCTGTGCCACTGTATTTCTGCCATGAGTACTTAGTTTATTCCCTCAGACTCCTGGAATAGAAACATACAGAGCTCCAAGATGCACATGTCATCCTGTAACACTACCACCAGTACAACATAATACAACATAAGGTACACAAAGTTTGGCGCATAGTCATGATACATGCCAGCATACAGTATCTGTTCTGTACCATAACAAATGGCATGGCAAAACAATACTGCATTGCACACATCAAGTAATGTAGTCACACTGTGCATCAGAGACATAGCTTTATTTACCTGCATCAATAGCAAGGATGACAGGGATGTGTCACAGGTATCATCACATGCACAGGGTGTGATGTGGGGTTGCTGGAGTCCTAGGCTGTGCCAAATTGCTGACAGTTTGTGTGTGAGTCAGGAAGGGGTGGAAGTTATACGGGCCATGGATAGGTGTTATGTGTGTCTGTAGGTGACCTGCATGTGACAGTGGTGTTTGAGTGTGTGCATGTACACAGTCAAGCCCAGTGCTAGGACTACACATGTGTATGTTGGATAGCTGTGGACTGTACATAGTAGAGTAGACAGTTCGCTGTCTCTGGCCATGAACATGGGAACTGGCTTTGCCAGGAGTTGCATTGGCACCACCATGTCCAAGGTCCAATGCGGTACTAGTACCTGATGGTGACTGCTGGACTGTGTCCCCAATGGGACAAACCAGGACCATGTGCCCATGGCCTGCCATGTCATGGTGTGGACAGCACACCTCCCTCTGTAGTGCTGACAGTACTGCCACTGCTGGAGAGTAACTGCACATGGCCACATGGATTCTGAGCAGTTGATTTTGTTGACCTACATCCATGGGTTTGACTCCCAACTCTGGCCAGACATTCCAGTACAGACAATGTACAGCCCAAGACAGACACTGTCTCAGCCCACCACCTGTCCATTGCATCAATGAACCAATCCAGATTGTCCCCAGTGCAGTGGAGGCAGTCATGGATGTCAGACTGTGCTGCACCCATAGCCCTAAGCATACATCTGGTGTTCCTTTCAGAACATCCCTGTGCCTCCATGATGATCCTAAACATATGTCGAGTGACTCAAGATGTGACACCAGTATTAAGGTTCTTACATGGACAGCAGGCATCCTACAAGCACCCCTGTCAGTCTACCTGTGTAGGACATTGCTAGCTCTAGGGCTATGGCCAGTGTCTACACTGAATGGAGCCATAGTTGCCACATTTCCCTGTTCAATGTGTTTACCCTCTGACTGTCCAATACCTGTGGCCTCTGGGGACTGGGTATATGTGGGCATACTGAATGTGTGTGGAGACAATGGGGGAAGAAGAGGGATGTCAGCCTCTGGGACAGATTCTGCCACCGACATCCCCACCTGTGCCTCACTATGGCCATCATCATCATCAGAGTCCAATGAGACATTGACATCAGGTTGTGAGGGGGGGCAGACTCAAACCCCCTTGCTAAGCTGTGAAAACCAAGAGAAAAGCAGTACATTACTACCTGCACTTTTATGTATTGTAATCCACACAGACTCATACAAATGAGAATACAAAAATGCATTACCAGTCTCATATATTCTCATCTCCTCTCCTATGCACAACAGACAACCTCACAACAACATACACATAGAAGTCAAAGCCTTTATAACATGCACATCAGTTGCATCCAGTTAAAGTTGCTAGTACAATTTACCTGTAAGGTATGCAATATGACATTTTACGTGATAGAACTGCACATTAAACCCAGTGCACCTATCTTGAGAATGATATGCCAGTACTCTGTCACTGCCTCGGGTATGTAACATCTACCTTTTGTGTTTGAATAGGCATCTTGGATTACTTGTCTCATATATACCAGGCTGTGTAGTCTCTCATAACTATAAGTGCAAACATGTTAATGTTCATTTAAATACACACCTATGATTACCCAGTCTATGAACTGAAGTCAACCATTCCAGAATAGTACATAAAAATATTCTAATCTGGCTAAACACAACATTTGTACATAGTGCAATTTGGCAGCTCTCACCTTTTATAGGTTATATATATGATCCGTAAAGCAACAGTATCATGCTTACCAGGTGCAGGACCATGGGCTTGGGCAACTCCTGATGGACCTATGAAAGGGTGAGGGAGGGGTATTGTCAGCACCACCATATGTTACAGCACTACAGGGTAATATGTGCATATATCCACTTGCACAGTAGCCACTTTTACTGGCTGTACTGCTGAGATTCAGAGTATATGTGCACAACTGAGCTTAAACCCCAATGCCCCCAATGCAGATAGACCTGGCCATGTACAGGTATCTACAGCCTGCCACAATGACTGATAAAGTTGTAAAATGGTGGACACAGTAAGCTTACCTGGATGCTTCTCTACTGGGGGCACTATGACATCCACCTTCATGATGTATGTTGTGATAGATGCCTGGGAGCTGTCATGTGTTCCTAGGCTCACCAGGAATTCCTCTGTGACTGAGAGTGGTTGTACCACTGTAGGCCCTCCAACAGTGGGGGCATGATCCCTGACAACATTAGCTGCCCTTCATCATGCAGCATTCACAATATTTGTGGCTCTGTGTTGCACCTGCTCATAGGTCCTGTCCTGCTGACCAATCTGATTGACAACCAGCACAAAGTCTACCCACAATGCTGCCCATTGTTCACAATTATGGCTCCCCCTGGTCAACAACATCTGATTATACTGCCTTAGTGCATCCACTATTACCTCCTTCTCTGCATCGGAGAAGGGGGCATGTTGTCTGTGATACATGCTTCCTAAAAGACAACAAAACACATCACAGGAGCAGATACATGGACATCCACTATGTACAAATTCAGCACACCCATAATGGCCTGAACTACTCACTGCTCCCTCACACATCATACCTCACAGTCTGGCAACATACTATGTGTGTGGGTCCCAGCAAGATAGTAGCACTACAGGGGTATGCCCCTGTGTACTGTGACAGATTCTGCTGAATGTTCCTACACCCAGCACTGCAGTGTACTGTGATGTGTCCCCTATGGGAAACCTCCACTACTATGTCATATGCCACTGCTAGACAAATAGCAGTGTGCTATTACAGCCACTATATGGGAATAGTCCAGCAACATCAGTGTGCCACAATGAAAGAAAACAATGCAAACCTGCTGTAGAATACATTCCCTGTAGTCATCATATCTCTCAACTATACAGATGTTTGCAAAATGTCAAGATGTTTGCATCATACGTTTGGTCATTTTCACATAGCAATGTAGATTTCTGTCAAAAGGTTGGCCAATCATTGATGCTCAATGTCAGTAAATAAAGACAGACATCTGAGCTTAAGATGTCATACCCTTCGGAACACAGTTATGCTAATGTAATATTTGTTATTCTATTCACTTTCTTACTTTGTACGAGCAATAGTTACAATGTCCCTAATTTTGGGCCTTTGTCCCTTCATTAATTATGGCTCTGTCCAGATTTCTTGCTGTAACAGGTTGCCAGCTATGTTAATCATAGCTCTCAACCCGACAGGGACAAATGTCAACAGAATCATGGGATAAGCCAGAGTATATCAGGGACAATCAGGGACACTTTTAAAATATTAGAACTATTTATGTGAGACATTGACAGAATGAGAGGTGGTCAATTAGTGTACACTGTCTGATGTAACAGGAGTATACACCCTTTCTTATTGTCACAATGTATTACATGTAATTCACTAGCTTTCCTACAGCAAACAACCATTGTAGGAGGGATTATGAGGGACAGAGCTATGATGTGAGTGGAAATCAGGGACATTTGAGAGGCATGTCTGTAGGTGTAGGACAGCTGAGTATCAATGACATGTCATTACCATAGATCTAAAACAAGCTTACTGCTATAATCCCTATTTCACATACCTTCATCCTCCCATCTGCATCCTGTTATATGGAGAAATCAATTGCATACCTGGTGGAGTGCAGTACTCCTTTGTTGAACTTTGCTTCAGGTAATCTTTTGAAAATATGCTCTCTGTGCGAGGTAAGTTTCATGCAAACTTGTTCCAGATAACCAGCTGCTTGCCTTTTTAAAGTACTCCTCATTAGCAGGTACTTGCCTCTGCACCAGTCTGTGGCTCTGCTATGGTAATTGCAGACAAAACAGCTGAATTGCACTATCATTAGCCAATGACATGCCACCACAGTGCAATATATAAGGCCTTCATGTAGACCTGGACCCCTTTCTTAGCTGTTAAGATTGATATTACTGAGGTGTGGAGACTACAGCATCACAGAGGGAAGGTACCATAACTGTCAACTGTAGACATTTATGCAGTATGTCCACAGTTTTGCTTCATATGTGTGGTCAGTGTCCCATGATATTGTGGTCATCTGGCAATTCACTGGCAAACATTGTGGTTTGAGGTCAGTAATGGAAGACACACATTTGAGTGTCAGACTTCATGCCCCTCAGAATACGCATGCTAATGCAATAGCTGTTATTCTCTCAACTTATTATCTATGAAGGAGAAAACTGTAAATCATGTCCAAATCTCCGGACATTTGTCCCCCATTAAGTATGGCTGTGTCTGGATTCCTTGTGCTAGGGAGTTGGGAGGTATGGTACCTTTACATACAGGTATGTGTGTGTGTGTTATAGTCTAAAAAACATAGGGAGAGTGTGAACACTTCGGACTACAACAAGCTGTACATGCCACTGTGGCAGCTGTGTCAGCCCCATTGTTATGGCAGAGCCAGGGTAAGGGTACCTTTTACAGACCAAGCATGTGATTAAGGTACATCTGTTATGCAACATTGCCAATAACAGAGTAGTAGGCGACATATAGTTATGTTATAAGGATATGTGCAGTGACTCCCTACCTGCAGGTCTTTGACTTGCAAAACTGGATAGTAGTTCATTAATTAGCAGTAACCTGAGCAGATAAAGATTGCATGACTCAGTCATTAATTGCTTTCCTCACAATAATGTAATTTTCCTGCAACACAAGACTGGAATTGAACCCAGGACTGTGCGTGGCTAAATGTTCTGCATGCAAGGCATTTAATAGACTGAGCTACTGTGTCACTGGTATGGGAGGTGTATTTGAAAGGTATATGTGCAGACATACAGGCTGTGACACACATTGTCTGCATCGATCAGTATGTGCATGGCTTTCTATGGCTGTATTTCTGCACCAGGGTCCAAGCTGAACATCTTATTTGCCATTGATGTCTTAGTAGATGTATTTCTACATGTTGCTGATACAAGGGCGCATTTGCTTGCTATCACAGACCTTACTTACATCCATTTTATCTCTTTGGCTGTCTAGTGGTATATTATTGCACCAGAGTACAAGGTACACTCCCATTTTTCCCATTAATTTTTAATTCCAGTTTGAGCAGTGCAGTGTGCAGCTCCACTACGGCACGCCTAATGATTGTAAGTGGCAATCACTGTGCTTTGATAAATAAAAACACCTGTTTTAATTAAAATCTGCATGGTGTGGCATGTTAATGCAATGTGCTTTGGGTGTGATGAGTTCAGGTTTGAAACATGGCAGAGGTGTCTATTTTGTACATGTGTCTAACAATGTTAGGAACACATTTATTCATTCATTAAAGCTCTATTTAGCAGAGCTAAGCTAAGCTGCACAGTGCACACTGCTGCGCAGCTCTGTGCTAAAAAATATACAGAAAAGAAAAAAGGGAAGATAGGAAAGTGGTGAAATGGTGGTAAGTAGGGGAAAAAGCATAGTGAAAGGCAGCTAGGTATGTGCAGAAAGGGTGTAGGAAAAAGCCATAGCTGTCCAGTACTAGTACAGCAAAAGCTGTGCACCCTGACAGATTTTGTAGATGAATTTGGACTCTCAAACCCCAGCGAGAGGGGTGACAACAACATAAATACGTTGTCAAGCCAATTGGATAAAATTGTGTCCAGTGGACATGTGTGCAAAATGGGGAGCTATGTAAGGGGTGATATTTTTTTGGGACATGTGCCCATTTTTTTTATTAAGATGAGAGTGGAATGTTGAGGAAGGGGCATATGTATATGTTGGGAGGTAACTTGGGTAGTAGAGGATGCATTCGCAGACAGACAAGAAAGACAAGATGGCAGACAGGGGAGGTGTGTGACACATGAGATGGATGAACACCTTGAATGGGGAGGGTGTTGTGGAATCCAAGTCGCACGTGCCCCCAGACAGCAGCAGTGTAACTCATGCCTCCACCCATGGGACTGTCAGCACTGCTCATTCACTACCCTGCAGGTGACTGTGCTGGAGGCTGAACACCAGGGTGAGGGTGCCCCACCAAGTCAGCCAGCTTACTCTCAATCTGGTGCAGGCGGTGCACATAGCTCTGATGCACAATCATCTACACCATGACCGGCAGTTGATCCTGGGTGACAATGGCCCCTCTGCCACTTCTCCTGGGGGAAGCCTCATCCTGTCCCCTGAGGTGGTCCCAAGTGATGCCACAGGTGGTTCAGGGGCAGCAGAGGGGGCACCAGCGGTCTGGGTCCCAGATGTTTCAGGACCCGGTGCCATGGCCATTTGAGGTAAGGTAGGCAGATCAGCTGGAACCGACTTACCCTGACATGCTATGGTAATGGAGTTATAGCAGTAAGTATAGGTTAGTTGTGAACAAATCATTGTTAGTAACAAAAGCGTGGCAGAACACTGCAAATAACCCAATTAAATATCAATGCATATTATGTGAAACACAACAATAAATAACAGTACAGTCAGAATGTTAACAGCATTCCAGTAATAGTTAAGCATAATGCCAACAAAATAGGTAATTTAACAAAAAAATGTATTCATAATTTGTAATTGAATGAATTAAATGAATTTGTAAATTAACCATAGCGCAATACTCTAAGGTCCATAGTGCAATACTCTAATGTTCACCGTGCAATACTCAAATGTCTCTTTCTGTGCAAGGATCAGTGCAATGTTCTAACCAAGTATCTGTGCAATACTAAAGTCTCATGCAAGTAAGCGTTCACTTTGAAAAGTGTTAAACTGTGTTTCTAATTATGTGCAATATCAGTCTGTCTACCTGCATATCCATGATGTAATAGCTAGGTGTTATATGTGTAAATGTCTGTAAAAATAGTCTATATGTTGTCTGCACATTGAGTCCGGAGACACAGAATTTCATTCAGTTTTTGCACTAGTTTGATTTCTGAATGACAATAAAGTTTACTTTGTCTTTGACTTTAATAAGCAATTATTATAATACATAACAATAATAAAACACATGCCCCAAACTACAGTTAATGTAACAACATATATTAATAGTAAACCATAACCAATGAATAACAATAATAAATAAATGAAGATAATGGGTGGGGAGAGAGAGAAAAAGAGTCCATTAGTAAGATTGCCAGTTATTTCCTTGACAACAGTACTACTATCTACTCTATGGGTCTGTATTTTCTTTATGTGTACAGTGAATACAAGTTTCCTATAGCTGATGTAGCATGTACATACCTCTCTAGCTATTTGAATGGGACACTATGGGCAAAGCAGTAACAACTGCAGGTACACAACTATACAGAACACTTGCACATTAGGTGGACCTATATATATATATATATATATATATATATATATATATATATATATATATATATATATATATATATAAATATATATGTTTCCTATCAAAAAATCGAAACTTAAAATAAAAAGTGTATTAATGTTCGAATTTTAACATCGAAAATGAACATTTCCGTATGTCCCTAATGTCGAAAACAGCTGGGAATTGTCAAAAATGTCACTTGCAACATTTCTGACAATCAACAGCACTCCCACCCGTCCCGTAACTCCCTACCTAACTAGCCTAAACTCAGAGTTATGCAAGGGGGGCAAGCCCCCTTGCACCCCCCAAACCCCCCTAACTTAATATTCCAACTCCGAGATCGCACTACAGTGAGGAAAGGGATGTAGTTCCCTAACCGCACTGTACCGCGATCCCCTCACATGAGCGAATGTTATAATTGCTAATGCACAGTCCATTCGCAATGATAACGTTCGCTCACATAACCTGCCGAACTATGAAGTATTCAAACATCTGTTGTTCGAATACTTCATAGCCGTGCAATTGCACGTCGGCATTGTGATAGTAAACCTATCTATATATATATATATATATATATATATATATATATATATATATATATATATACATACATACACATATGTGTGTGTGTGCGTGTTCTGTGTGCTGATTTGGTGATACCTTGCAATCTAGGTAATCATTTCCATGGTAATCCTGTGACAGATGGATTATGCACTATTAATTACATAACATGGAATCTTGACATGAGAGACTTATATGTGTACAGTACAGACACTATACAGCAGTCATGCCTTGGCTGGCAGGCATGGGAATAGAACCCAATAGCAGTGACTTGCTAATGATTTTAACTCTCTGTGACATCTAAACATATAATTATCTACTCGTAATATGGGCTACCTAACCCATTTACCTGTAGTTCCTGTGGAGGGAAAAACTGTGAGCATTACGTGACTACTACTGTAATATTTACTGCTAGATATCAGGATTCAAACCCTGGACCGTGTGTGGCAAAGTGTGCTATTTACAGAGCATTTAACAAACTGAGCTCATGAGTCACTGTTGATTACTGATTGACTGATATTTGCCTAGACCTCAGCTGGAAACAAAATATGACCTGGTAGTATTACTACAGTGTTATACTAGAGTGCAAAGAAAGTAAAACGTACATGCATGAAATATAACACAGATAGTAGATAAGCTATATTTCATTATCATATCTGTGAAGTCAACAAACAATATCAGCTCATGGAATGGGCTACCTCACCCATATACCTTTATTATCTGATGTCTGTGGATGACAGAGCATTATGTGACCAATGTTGGCCTAGATATAGCCTTGACCAGTACTATATGAGTTAACCTATATACTATATATATATAGGTTTACTATCACATTAGATTTGTATTCTATACCTACTACAGTGTTTTACTTGACTGCAGCTTCTTATCTTACAGCCTCAATGCATACAGCTCTACTGCAATGGTTACAACAACATACTCCTGATGTACACCATTTTCCTTGGTGTTATTGGCATTGTTTCATGTTTTTTATTGAACTACAGTTGGTATTATTCAGTTATTGCACAACTCTGATTCCACATTTATTGCACTACAGACTTTATTTATATACTTTAATGCAGTTATTGGTTTTGTTTCATGTTTTAGTTGGACCTTCACCAACACCAGCAGGCATATTATACCTTTAGTTAAAAGAAATCCAATGGATTTTGCTGTATTCCCTCCTATTGGTCTCAATATAGATTGCTTTCCTGCCCTTACACATCATTGGGCAACATTCAAAAAAGCGCCATGTTACTTAGCACTGAGCAAACCAGCACAGCTGAGCTGTGAACTGGAAAAACATGCAGAACCATAGTCTTATCAGAGCTTAGTAGCACACAAACTAGCCAAGCAGAGCCGAGCAGTGCACAAACATTGGCAGCCATTACCATGTTTATGCAGTGCTTAACAGGTTTAAGCACAGTGGAGCAGATCTTAACAGAGTGCAGTGGGGCCATTTTTAAAATCCTCTGCTTAATATGTATATCAAAATTAAATACATATTTTCCCTTCCATATATTCAAACTCTGGACGTACTCCACATGAAGCCATAACTTTGTCCATGCAGCTACATGAATATTAAGAAATCCAGTATACATTTACATACACTACTGAGCTACCTAAAAGCAGTGTAGAGCACTGCGCCATGCAAACATGCTTAGACAAACTTAAACACACCTTTAAATAAATAATTCTTTTTTTAGATGGCTGGCAGGTGTCTGCTATCTTATATGTGAATGTAGCTTGGCATTGCTACACTCAGCACAACACCAAGCAAATGTGTTTTTTTAAAAAAAAAGGACATTGTAGGGAGTCTCATATTCATCTGCAGTCATGGTTAGCACTACACCTCTCCCTACACTAATTCAATAACAATGTTCCTCGGCTGTCCCTCGGCAATGCACCATCATTAAGATGCATGGAGCACTGCCAAGGGGGAACTGTAATCACGAAATTGGATACATTCCATGTAGGCTCTACATGGTACCTACATGAATTGTATTAAAATCCTGGGAAAACACCACCCACAGCTACACATAGTAACACTGTATCCAGTACCTCCACTGCTAAGCACTTAAGGTAAACCAACGCACAGCCAAATTTCCTGGTCACTGGTGATTCTAAAGTGAGACACACTGATGTTCCCCTTACCAGACTGAGTAAGGAGATAGTTACAATTAGCTGCTTTTCTGGGGCTAGGATCCATCAGTTTACACAGGCACTCAGGCCCGTGAAGCACAGGTACCACTATGACTCTGTCATAGTCCATGTGATGTTAATGACCTGAGATGTACCTCCCCTGACTATATGAAGTGAGACATGATTGAGCTCACTGATTATAAGTCTTGGGTAGGTTTTAGCCTATCACTAACTAGCATAATAGCTTCTCCAAGGATGATGCCATGTTACCAACAGAAAATGATTGATATTAACAATTGGCTTAGCTTCTGGTGTCAATTCAGGGATATACAATATCTGACCACCTGGGATGACATGGTTGACAGACCATGCTGCTTTTCCAGGGATGGTCTGCACTTATCCCCTCTAAACTTTTGGATATTGGCAAAGACCTTTTTGACCTCCATAGTACCTTTCTTATGCAACGTCAGTCTGATAAACCTACTGACTTAACTGAACTTATGAAGAAATATCTGCAAGTGGTAGTGCTCAATACTGAAAGCCTTAACAAGCAACTCCACTCCCTGCAAGCTTTCTTCTCCCTAGAGAATGCAGACATCTGGGTAGTAATAGAGACATGGCTTAAACTCACTGAAATGACCCCAGCAGTGCAAGGTTATAACGCCTTTCACACCTTTAGAACAGCTACTGTATAGGAGGGAGGTAAAGGTTGGGGAGTCTCAATCTATTTTAAAACCAGTCTCACATCCAGACTAATTGAAGTATATGACCCACTGAAAGTCATACATGTGCAAATCACCATAAGCAACGTGTTGTACAATAGCCATGCAACCTATAGGTCTCCCTCCATGTCCAAGGAAACCTGTACTATCTCGCTCAATGTATTAGAGTTCCTCAAGGTTCAACCCAATATGATATTCAAGGGGGATCTCAAAAAACGTCTATTGATTGGGAATCCTACACCATGTCTAATGCACAAACCCAATGATTCCTAAACTTTGTTAATACCAACATCCTGCAAAAGTTGGTCCATTCTCCTACTATGGCTAGAAACATCCTTAACCTTGTACTCAGGAACATGAATGGCAGATGTTCCTCATGGAATGCAATATCTTCTCTTGTCAAATCTAACTATAAGACAGTATTACTTGAAGTAAAAATTAAATCCCGGGATATGGCAAAAATAAAAACCTTTAGTAACTATCGCAAGGCTAACCACTGTCTACTAAGCACCACCTTGGCTAAATTTCAAGCACCTTGAAATGCAGTAATCACCATACCATACACTCAGCTATTTACAAGCTCTCTGTACAACCATATTGATAGCTGTATAGAGCATGTTGTGCCCACTCATATGAAGAATAAGACAAACTCAAAAGATAAGCCACCCTGGTGGAATCACAATATCAACTGGTTGTACAACAAAAGATCTTGGCTAAGCATAGGAGCAATGAAGCCATACATACTAAAAGACTCCTGACCAATCTAAATAGGTAGTTAAGAAGGTTAATTAAAACTTCAAAGGCTAAATCTGAAGAAAAAAAGAGCTTCTCAGGCAAAGGACAGCCACAAAGTTTTCTACAGCTATGTTCATAACCTCAGAGGAAATAAATAACAATGTGCAAAACTTATTGTAAATGGCATCACCCACACTGAATCTGAGGCCACTGCCAACATTTTGGCTGACAGGGTCAGCTCAAATCTCTTCCACCACTCATCCACTGATAGTCCAAAAAAATACCACATAACACAATCCCCCACCCCAACCATTACTAGAGAACAGGTCATCAATGAACTTTCCAAGGCCAAAAACACTGCATCGATGGGCATGTCATGTCATGTCAGAATGTGTAATAAATAGCATGAAACATGACCTCTCTGGTCCACTTGAATCACTTTTCAGCTGGAGCCTACGATCAGGTTTTTGTGTCCAAGGATTGGAAGATGGTTATAGTCATTCCCCTTTACAAAAGAGGTCCAGCTACTGATCTGGGTAACTACAGGCCCATAAGTCTGATCAGCCTCATATGTAAGGCTATGGAAAGAATCATCATGGACATGATAAAAGAGGACATAGGTAAACCTACAAATGCCATACCTATCACAGTTTGGTTTTGTTAAAGGAAGGTCATGCTTATTAAATCTGGAGGACTTTTTTGAGAGGGTCAGAAAAACACTGGATTAAGGTGAGACTGTGCACACAGCTTACCTCGACCTGGCTAAGGCTTTTGATAGAGGACTCCCACTCAGGCATTATAGACAAGCTTACTAATTTAGGTATAAACCCTTTCATTACCCACTTGATAGCAACCCTTCTAACTGATAGGACCCAGGAGGTCAAAATAGGTGAGGCCATTACGAGTCCAGTCACTAGCGGAGTCCCCCACAGCTCAGTACTGGGCCCGCTCCTTTTTGGCATCTATTTCTCTGAAATTGAAACAAATGATGAAGGCTTATGGATGACTAAGTTTTCAGATAATTGTTAGCTAGGGATTATCATCTACTACCCTGCAGACACTAGCATTTTCCAAGAAGGTCTATCTCTGACTAACAAATGGTGCCAAACCACGGTCTTAAACTCAATGCTAAGAAATGCATAATTGAACTCTTTACGAAGTCAACCATCCCAACTAATTACCATGTTGATAATACATCCCTAGGGGTCGACCCAGTGGTCAGGGATCCAGGTAGCACATAGACGGTTTACCTTTATAAAGGTGATTCACAGTGGTGCGAATGCTCATATGAGTGACTCATAACCACAAAAGTGAAAACGCCGACAGTCCATAATGTTAGAAAAACAGCAAATCGAAAAGCAGATTCGCTGTTTTCCAAACATTAATATCGAACGCAAAAAAAAAAAGAAATGTAAAGCATGGGGCAAGCCCCCCTGTACCCCACACCCCATACTTTACTATTCTAACTCTGAGATTGTACTACAGTGGGGAAAGGAACCATTTTCCGATCCCTATTATAGTGCAAACTGCCCCACAATGTCGAATGGGCAATGAGCGAATGTCACTGTGCATTCGCTCATTGCACATTCAAACCTTTTTTCTTTCGACATTTGCAAAATTTGAAAA
Source organism: Protopterus annectens (assembly GCF_019279795.1). Classification (NCBI taxonomy): domain Eukaryota; kingdom Metazoa; phylum Chordata; order Ceratodontiformes; family Protopteridae; genus Protopterus; species Protopterus annectens. The sequence goes on from NC_056733.1 coordinate 1,556,731,636, forward strand.
CAGCCTTTCGAACAATTGCTGTTCATCTGAATGTGTACACCTTTATAATGGTAAACCACATAGATAGTAACCTTACCTTCGACCACTATGTGGCCACAGTGGTGAGGAAATCCTTTTATGTTATCTAACTTATAAGCAAAGGCATGGCATCTAGGGCTAAAGAGGTTATTATCACACTGTATTCTACACTTATCAGACCAATCATAGAGTACAATGCTCCCTTTGGTATGTACCTGACCAGGCATATGCAGCAACTAGAGTGACTTCAGAGGTTCTTTATAAAAAGAATATAAGGTGTAACAAACCTGCCTTATGCAGAATGCCTTAAAACCCTTTCTGTCTACTCAGTCTCCTACAAACTGATGAGGGGTGATCTTTGTCTGGCTTACAAAGCATCTGCAAACCCCACACTTATGAAACTACTACATATTTGTATGTCAAAAAGTACCAGAAATACAAGGTCTAGGATCTGAATTTTGTCTGTGACTTAAACAGAACATCCTGGAGAGACAAATATGTGTCCCAGAGACAGCTCCTCCTATGGAACAGGCTTCCCATCCATGTGAAGCTGAGTCTGTCTATTACCCTGTTTAAGCACAACCTAGACCAGTGGATGGGGAATAGGAAATTTACAGTGGTCCTGGAACCTAGGTCCCTTGTGGACAGAGCTAGCTTATACATGCGTGGTCCTCAATGTCCTGTTTGGATACAAGGCATCATTATTCTTTTGGGAAAACTTGCTTTGGCTGAGAAAGACACCGGTTTGTTAGCCTGGTAACAGTCTATGACTCTGTGAATTTATGAATCAATATTTGAACAAGATTTTCCAAACTAAAAATCATGATTTTTCTCCATTAATTGCCTCATCCTAAAAAACACTTCCTAGAATAATTATGTTATTATATTCCTTATCTGTTACTTTTCATAAATAAAGAAATGCTAAACTAGATAGCCTACTCTGAGCATGACACAAAATATTATTACCATGATACACTGTGTGCAAAGATTCTAGCAGTCAATCCTGATCCAGGTAATGTTGACAGCAACCAGCAGATAGTGTTCATCTTAGAGGGAATGGTTAATGGATTCCTTGGTGGAAGGCTTGATTCTACAAAATGGAAAAAAAAGGAAAGCAAGGGGAAGAAACAAAACCTATTGGAGGCATTTCTAGTTGGCTCAAGAGTCAAGCCATTTGTCTGATGTACTACATCATCAATTCTCATAAAGATCCACTATGAATAATCATGTTTCATTTAATAGACACACTTGCTTATCTGAATGCACATCATCTAAAACGTGGGGAACTGCAAAATGTAGCCCACACCTTCTTGCTTTTCTTCAAATCTAGCCGCCATGACAGGATGCCAACAATCTTTCAGTTTTGATGCTCTAAGGATTAATTAGCTAGTAAATGCAAACAGCAGTGCTACACACACACACACACACACACACACACACACACACACACACACACACACACACACACACACACACACACACACTATATATCAAAAATGTCTGCATAAACACATACATTTCTAATGAGACACAACTCATTTAAATAATTAGAGATTTAAAATAAGCCATCCACAATGAACATATCTTTCTCTAAGACCGTGGAAAGGCAGCTCATTCCCCAGAAACAAAATCATTCAGACAGTATCAACATTAGTCAGTCAAGCTGCAGTAAACAGAAAGACCAATTAAAATAACAATAGAAAAGAATTTTATTAAACAGCAGTACTGAGAATTAGCTATACACCTATGAAACACTGTTGTCCCAGTCATGGTTAATGCTGAATTAGAAATAAGAAGAGGTGTAACTGCATCAGTAATCAGTTATGCACAGAAACATACCTCGATGGCAAGGAAAATGTCTTCACCCTCCTAGTTAGCCATTAACACCTACTGAATAAGTTGCAGAAACCCTTTCTCTCCTTAGTAAGAAATCTTGTACTACTGCCATTCAGTTTTTTGTCACTGCTACTCTCACTGCTGCTAGCACAGAAAGCAGATTTAAGGCATCTACCACGTTCTTTGTAGAATGTACTCCCTCCTGTGTCTTCTAAGGTGTCCTCATTCTATTTTCATACTGAGATCCTTATTTTATCATTAATATTTTTCTAAGAAAGACCATAATCTTGTAAATATTTAATTGTTTGCATCAGGTCCCTTCTATGTCCTTAACTACATTTATTTCAGACACATTGTGTGTAAGCTGATATTCAGCAGATACTGAATTATTTTTTGTGGATATACTCTTAATACATTGCCATTAAATTCATACCTTAGTTTTCTGTAATGGCATGATATAATGCAGTCTATAGGCATCTTAATCAAGTGATGTTTGAAAATATGAACCTTTATTTCATCTGATATGAGCATTCACTGTTCCATTTCTGTGTTTGTTGCCGTTGTCTTTCTGTCCATTTATGTATGTGTTTCTGTCAATTAATCCACCAAAAGTTTTGTATTTTTTGCAATGAATATCTCCTGCTATAGATAACAGTACTATGTACAACATTGCACATTGTTTTTTTATCTTTTCTCCCAACCTTATGCATCATTACTTTAGTACAAATTCACACCCTTCAAATGAAATAATAAACTGAAATCTTACTAGCAAGAATTGGTAGAAGATTTGGTGACCTTCAAAAATCTCAGTGTAGCTTGCACTGAAGGCAAGCATGTTAAGTGAATCCAGACATAAAACAAAAACAAAAATTATCTGATCTTAAGGAAAACAACAATCCCCTCCCCATTGTGTGTGGTGGGAAGAGTACCATGTGGAGTAGGTAAAATAGAAAGTACATTTTCCAAATACTCTAAATGGTAACCCTATAACATTTCCTCCAGTGTGTCATTCCCGTTACCCCATTCTTTGTCCACATTCACAACTCAAGCATAGATAAATTCTGGAAGGTCTATTAAATCACATATTACGTATTGCAATCAACAGCATGCTCCACCCATCAGGACAAAAATTGCCAGATTTACCATGTAGTTAGTGTGATAAGAACATATTGCAAGGTCAGCTCTCATAACAAGCCCTCAATGTGCCATAGGTAACAAATGAATACTACATCAGCACACATTCAGCAATTCCCAAGTGATCTTCCACAGATTTTCACACATTGTGGACCTTATAGCAATCAAAGGCAAGTCATTGCAGGCTGTCTGTGGATCATCAACATGATTTATATAAGCAACATAATTCAATACAAGATAGCAACAATAATGGTCATGAAGAATCAAATAATTGAATGCAGCCATGCTTTAATTAAAAAAGCAAATCAATGGATGGTTCATACTAAGTGCTTCTTCAAGGCCTTTGAAACAGTACAGGGTACTCTCTGGTTTAAACAGATATGTGGTTACATTAAACTGCTTGGCTCCTCATAACAGTTACAGTTGGCATCAATAATGGGAATTACTGTCACATCACATGTACTTCCACTCTATGCCTTTATTTTAACTATTTGATTGCACCTGAAGGCTTCTTTCTCTGGACTTTGCTGCTGGATGTTTGCAAAAACAGCTGGTGTTAGAATTATGGGGGCACCCAGCAAACATCAATTTGGGTACGCCCTAGGTATTTCCACATTAAGTATCACCCTGTAACTGACACCTAAAAAACAATATTTTAGTTCATGCTGCAAACTTTCAAAGTAATATGCACAGACTGACCTGTAGCTACAATGCTCTTACATTACAACAGGCCTGTGTATGACATTGCGTTGGCCCACCTTCCAAAGGGACATTCACAGTTACAGGAATTTATTTGCAACACACACACGCACACACACATCCTCCAGTGCTCTCCTTACCATGCACATTATTTTTTTCTTCCTTTTCTCACATTTCTCTTTAGCTTTTTCCAGATGCCATTACTTTCTATATACTCTGATGAGATTTCTATTTTTTTTTCTTTTCACAGGAACATTTTATCTAATGATGACTTGAACAGAATTTATGATTAAAGAAAAAAGTTAATTTTGTTGTTCAGCTTTTGTATTTCCTTGCATCCTTTCAAAACACCTTCTCTGATCAAGAAAGCACAGTAATAACCATGTATGAAATAATTCAATTAAGCCAGTAATCCCAGAAGCAATGGGGGGTTTATAAATGTTCTGGGATATATTTTAGCGCATTTACCAGCATTTAATTGAATAGTGGACTAAAGAAGAATCATAAGTAAGAAAAGAATTTCAGTCTTTTTTTTTTCTTTCAAGGAATACATAAGTTGTACCCAAGGCTTAATGTTCAAAGCTAACAAAATAAGAGAGGACAATAAACTAACAAGACAAATGTTGTGAGGTTACACAGGTCTATCTGGAAATACTGTATGCCTATTTGGTGTTAGGCTGGGATGAAGGCAGAAGTTTAAATTTCCACAGTCATGTATTTCAAGTTACTGCTGACATACATATACACTAAAATGCCTCCACACTCCTCACCCCTCAACTCCAAAGGCAGCCATCTGTATACGTACCTGATGTGTGGTTGTGAGGAAAGTGAAAAAATAATGATTACGGTAATGTATTATACCTTATTGTTCCTAGATTGTTCACTGCCTCTACACAAGCTATAGTAACCTTTTGGTACATGTCAGAGGTCTGTGAGAAAAGTATCAAAAACAATGTCCACACTGTTAGCACAAACACAAGCTACAATGGCATCCTGTGCACACCACTAAGGTTTGACTGTGATAAAAATTAAAGAACCAATAACCACACAATCCCCAGTCCCTCAATTATATAACTTATAGCAACTTTCTGAACACACACACACATGCAAGCATGCACACACACACACACACACACACACACACACACACACACACACACACACACACACACACACACACACACACACACATGCACACACACACACACACACACACACACACACACACACACACACACACACACACACACGCACACACATGCACATGCACACACACACACACACACACACACACACACACACACACACACACACACACACACACACACCTTAGCACACAAACATATAAACCACAGCAATACTATCTTGTACTTAGTTCAGCAAATAGCAATACATTGTGCAAGACTGATACTACCATACCTAATCAGTGACTACAGTTTAGGAGTTGTCAAACAGCAGTAGAGGTAAGTCACTTTTATTTACCTAATTGAGTAGTAATGCATACTTGTCATTGTCTCTGATTTCACAGACCTTCTCTGACTTTTTCCTCCTAATTTTGCTGTACCCTTTGTAAAATTTTGATTTGCTGATAAATCATTCAGGATTAAAGACAGTTGATAACTCCATGCATCAGAGTTTCAGACTTCTTATTGTCCAAAAATGTATGTTGATACAAAAGGTGTTATTCTATTAACGTTTTATGTGAATTAGAGTAATATTTAAAATATGTTCCTGATTTTGTTGCTTTATCCAGCTATTATTTTTAGCACCATGCAGAATACTTCAGTAAAGAAATTGATACTCATAGTATCTGGTGTTCTGCCAATATTTATAAAACTCCCTTAAAAGAGAAAACCATCCCTGAAGTTCAGGATAATTAGCGTTTCTTAAAATCCAGGGTAAACACTGAGATCAGTGTCTGATCTCTCTAGTGATCTAGTGATTACCTTGCTCATATTCATTATCGTTTTTTTTTTCCTAAAACTGCCACATTACAGCCCTGTTCAGGTTAAATAGCATAATTAGGAAATTAATACATTTGTTTCTCCTCTTTTTTTTCCCCAGCCAGTCACAGCTTGTGTGGAGACCCCCACAGTCATGTATGATTAAGGGGATCCTTGCAGTCATGGCTACTGCAGGTACCAAAAGCTGGCCATGTTGTTAGTTTTAGTGGAAAATGGGTTTAAATAGGCCAGAGGCACTATGTCAGTGGCAAAATATTTAATAGAATTGTGAAGCCTGTTCGTTGAGAAAACACTTAGTATAGACAGTGATATCTTTGAATTTTAAAGGAGATATAAATAAGAATTATTATTACCCACCTCATTTATTAAGTATAAAAGATTGCTGTACTGACGTTTGTTGGTTTGACAGATGTTATAGAATATCAGTTTAAGATAATTTACCAAGGAACAGGGGGCCCCCAGTGACCGCAGGGTTCACTGGTGCCTAAAGGTGTCTATATTTGCAATTGGCATGTAACAATATATTCATAGACAATGTGATGAGGCAGTGAGTCTTTTCTTGCTCCAAGATAAATTTAAAGGACAGGAGTAATATTCTGGCATTTAATGACAGCAAAGTACCACCTAGATAGTGTTCCTAATTATTTTATAAACTGTACAAAAACCTACCAAAGCAAAAACATTACTCTGGCAACAAAGCATGTTCAACACCTATTAAATGTAACACATAGTTGCTTATCTATTTAAGGAACCCATCTACAGAGATAAGTGATAGTGGCTCACAAGTGCTTCATAGAAATGTTCTGCAATGCTAATCTTAGATGTAGATGTTGAAGCTGAACAGTTTGCTGCACTTAAATTTAATAATGAGTATAGATAAATGAAACAAGGATAGACTATATCATCAAGAATTATGATGCAAAAGTGAAAACTAGAAAACTGTCTAAATACACTACAGATTGCAATGATTATAATTCTAATTTTTTTCATGTAGAACATTACAAAAAATAAAACGTCACACAAACAAGTCAGAAACATAATACTATTACAGGAAATATATTCATATATATATATATATATATAGAGAGAGAGAGAGAGAGACTGAGAGAGTGAGAAAGAGATAGAGACAGAGACAGAGACAGACAAAGAGTTATTTGCAGGCTAGTGTTTAGAATCCAAACTAGAACAAACATGGAAAAGAAAATATACAGAGACCTTGTAAGTGTGTGTGTGTGTGTGGGGGGAGGGGGGTTCAATAAGAACCTGATAATTGTAAAGAATTGGCCCTTTACTCATCAGAGCATTTTTGCACATGTCAAAATACACATATACTTTTTAGATAGCAACCCCCCGCATTCCAAAGGAAAGTTGCAATTGGGACTTCAGTGAACCAAGGGCACTCATGAGTCCAAGAACAACTGATAGGCAGGTAGACATGTAATAAGTATAGAACTTGTTAATCCTAATCGCACCTGATTCCAAAATACTGTGTAAACAAGATGACAAAAAAAGTGACAGACTAATATCACAGAATACGCCAATACATTATGGTAAACTGATCTCAGTGTTTACCCTGGATTTTAAGTTAAACCTCCTAGTGTATGAACCTACTCTTGTATTTCACTTTGTAACCTTTATTTTTCTATTTTGCAACCTAAACTGTATGGTATTTCCCTGTGCAACCTTTATTTGCATTTTGTAACCTATATTGTATTATACTGTTCATGGAGCTTTTCTCCCCAGGCCTCCACTGAAAATGGACACTTCTTGGCCCAGTGGACTTCCCCAGTAATCAAACTGAAATAAATAAATAAATAAAATAAATAAACATTTGGTGGATGACACATTTACTTGAGCAAAAAAAATAATAAAATGTATTAATTTATCTTTTGTTGACCAGGTTAGTCCCACTAGGCTAGCAGTTTCATTTCAAGGGAAACCTGAGCTGGTATTTATACACAAGGGGAAATGTTGCCAAGGCATCAAAATTGTCTTACTACAGCATTTGCACACCATGTGGTAACAGCCAGAAATAAATTCATGAGTATGTCTGTAAGGAAGTCTGCAGTTGCTATACAATATAGACCTAATCACCTAATTTTCAAAATACTGAAAACTCATTTGACTGAATCTCATTTTACTGAATTGTAAGCCATAGACATGATGTGGGTTTCCATTCACCTGTGACTTGTTTGTGATAAAAAAAATTCTGTAACTTGCAGTGCTGACTGTCAGAATACTGGTAGTCATGTAGAAAGTAGTGTTATAGTGTTTTGAAATGTGGGTATGTCTCTTTACATTTGTATGGGAAGTATCTAAAGTAATATGGCAGATGTTTTATGCATTCCCAGCAGTAGTGGCAGTGTGTAAAGTACTGAAAAGCAAGTAAAAGGTATGTGCATTTTTTCCCACTGTAGTGCAATCCTGGTGTTAGTATATATAGTTGGGGGTGGGGGGCATAGTCTCCTAGTTAGTTTGGTTTTATATTGTCCGTTTTTTGTTAAGAGGATAAGTAAGTAGTTTTTAAGTTCTGGACAGAGGTAGTTATTAGTGTTGTGAGTGCGTTTGTCTATGGTTACATTTTTAGTCTTTTGAAATGTATCATTGTAAGCTTTCATTGAAATGAGATTCAGTCAAATGAGTCTTCAGTATTTTGAAATTAGGGGAATTGGTTTCAGTGAAATGAAAGTCAGTCAAATGGGCTTTAGGTGATGTCAAGTAGACCCATATATATATATATATATATATATATATATATATATATATATATATATATATATATATATATATATATATATATATGCCACATATTGTCAATGTCATTGTAGCAAATAATGCCCAGATGCAGTCATTGCATGTGTGGATTGTAGTGTATGTACACATGTATGTGGCAAAATGGGGGTTGGAGTTTGGCAATGTAGGTGTGGATGATGGAAGTAGTAAACCACAACAATAGGATAAAGGTGCAGAACTACAATTTGACAGAAATACATAATGCACATGGTACACAACCAGCATGGTGTGGCTGAAGTGATGTCATATTAGAGGCTGCATACTGTGCAAAGGCAATATCAGACATCTGTAGACATCATGCAGTTCATGAGCCAAGTAAGGTGCAGTAGTGACCAAAGACACATATGACATCCCTGCCAGCATTTCTATGGCATCTAAAAGCAGTGAATAACTGAATTTCATTGTGATACCTGAGCAATAGTTGATTGTATGTATGTATAAATAACTACAGTGCCCCAAAAGCAATGCAATGTAAAACTGTGGAAAAAGAAAACAGACATGCTAGGGCACTATGCATATTGGAAAATGTAGAAACCCCATGTGGATCCCATGCATATTGTATCATATATTAATGCAACTGTCATTTGTATAAGCGCATGCTGTAAATGTGTGGAATGCATGTGGTGTTGATGCAAAATGTACTCACTGGTTTTATCTACAGAAAACATGCCATGGCAGACTCAGGCATGCTGTTCCAGGTATACCTGGGCAACCAGTTGTTGTAAACAATAAATATGTGCAACACTAGCAAAATGTATAATTAGAATGGCAACATGAATGTATACGTTGTGTATAAAATGTAATTCTAGCCGATCTTTCATCATGCTAGTACGAAAATCATCTATACCGCAACATCATGTGTGCCATACATTTCTATGACAGCATATCATAAGATGTCAAACTTGTGAACAAATGCATGTGAGATTAAAAATACAGTGCCATACTTTGAGTAAAATAATACAAAATGTACTACTCCTTTAGGATCAGGTTTTTAAAAGACCATTACAATGTACACAGTGTGTAATGGTCAGTACAGTGATCACCTCTCACATGCAAACACATGCGCGCACATGCACACACACACACACACCTATACACATGCACACATGCACACACACACACACACACACACACACACACACACACACACACACACACACACACACACACACACCCACACACCCACACACACACACACACACACACACACACACACACACACACACACACAGCGGGGTTTCTGCCATTGTAACACTAGCATAGATGTGGTGTCTTATGCTTACAGCTCATGCAGTAGTCCTGTCTGGTCCTGCCACAGGAAGAAACCTCTACCCCATTCTATTGTACTGTAGATCTGATGGTGACATCCTGCTTAAGGTGGAACAAAGTAGGGTTTTGTGCATTGAGACACACAACAACTTTATGTTCATTGAATGTGTGCCACAGAAGAGTGTGTAACACATAATGACATAGTGTAAGTACAAGACAAGACCCATATGGCTAGGGTAATACTGGGATACTGATCAAGCTCAGCTGAGACAAGCTGCTCTATAGAGCATGCAATTGATGCCACACTCTTGTAATGTTCAGCAAGTGCTGTCAAGACTTTGTCATGCCTGTACTACATAAATGTGGTAAGTCAAATAGTCAGTTGTACAAGCAAGTTCATATAGTTTTGCCCAATGCCAGTTCTTTGACTGATCCTGTGCTGATAGCAAGTGTACACCTTGTAACACATGTCCAAACATTGCTGTCACCTGGCCACATGCTGTCCTATAAATATATGCTGCTGTTGTGCAATTGTCTCACCACCAATGTCAGAATCATATGGGGACAAGTTGTTCAAGGTCTTCTTGGCCAGTAGCTGATGCTCTACTGCCAGCAGACTAGTCAGGTTCACTGTCCTCTCTTTTGGAGGAAATACCTTGGCAACATAACTAATATCATTGAGGCTGGAAAAAGTGGACTCAAGTACAATGCTCTGTGTCATTGGCTGCAGTGCCTATCTGTACCATACCACTGTTTTTTACAAGATCAATGGCCAAGTCTGAGGGGGAAACAGGAAATGCATGAGTTGCATATGCAAAGGTATGAAAAATGCACATATTATACATGTTCACAGAAGAAGATACATAGTAAAATACTTTACTCAAGATGCAATACTTTATTCCACAGCAATGTAATCCTATGTGTAACTGGTCATCATGCCTGTGGCCTGGCAGTATGTAATGTAGGGCATGTGATGAAGGCAGCACAAGCAATGTTCTGGTATGCTGATATGACTTAGAGGGAGCACTTACCTGGCATCTCAACATCAGTGGAAATATGACAATTCCTACTGGAGTGTGTATCTGTGGAAGACGTAGCATACAACTGACATTTATAGGTAAGACATTTGACCACAATAGTAAAATGTTACCCAGATGACTAAATGCTAGTAATACTCCTCCAGTCTACAGCACTATACTGCAACACATACTTGGTTGTCATTCCTGTGGCATTGCAGTCTGGGATGGTCTTTGCAACTTCCAAGTGGTTTGGATTTCTAATACTATGACAGAAATGGACCTCATTCCTTATTTAGGGTATGATCAGAGATCATGAAATTAGTATAGCTGAGAATGCTCTTGTCTTCACCTGTAATATGCCCAGAATTACCTCCTTCTGAGATCACATGAGGTTATCTGTATTGGTAGCATATTCAAGTATGATTGTGAATTATTTTTTATTAGTTTTGCCATACCTACTACTATAGGAAATGTCTGGGTGTTTTTCTTCCACATTGCTCTCATTTCTAATTGCAAATCCTGGTATTTCATGACTTTGTATCTCTCTGAATGTAAAACACTGTAATCAATTGCTTGATGCAGCAATTTCAATGATCACTGATACTTTTATTTTTTTTCTTGAACTACTACATCTGGTTTTCTTGCAACTCTTTTTAAACTGTTTGAAATGGTTGATCCCATGTGATATCAACTTCATCATTTTCTATAATGCTTTGTAGTTCATGCTTCCAATCCTTTTCAGCTACTTCTATATTGCACTGTTTGCAGAATCCCCGCTGCAACAGTGTTACATTATTTTATCTTTCAGTATATGGACCCACAGCCATGAGTGTATCACACCCAGCAAAGACATGTGTGATTATTTCCCATTCTATTTTATGTACCCAACACGTCTGCTAGTCACACTTGTTCTATAGACTTTGTGAACTAATGTCTATGTAGCCCAAAATCCAGGGCAGCCATTTTTAGCTTTGCATCTTTTGGTTTCAGTTCGCTTCTCCTTAGCCATTCCTGTGTCAAATCTTGGTCAACATGAGGTTGCTCCTGAAGATCTCTATACTTGCCACTGTATTTGTGGAGCTTGCAGTTTGCCTTCCTTCTCAACTTATGGGTCTATATTATATCCTCGAAGAGGCGTTCCATCCATGGAAAGAAATCGCTGATGTGAACGTTCAACGTTTTCTGCTGTTGCTGTTTAAGTGTTGATGAAGAGGCATTCGATGGAACACCTCTTCAAGGATATAATATAGACCCCATCTTATCCTTTTCTTTATATTCTTTTTTGTGTTTGTTTGTTGTTTGCTTGTTTTTTGGCACTCTCTGTTGCTATATAACTTTTTTCTTCTTCTGGTTTAATTTCCATTCCTTTTTTTTTTTTAAATGCTTCTGCTAAACTAATCAAGATGTCATATTGCACTTTTTCTCTTCATCCTTCAGAACTCTCACTATGTTTATACCTGATGAGATCTCACACAACTATACATGTAGTTAGCTTTGAAAAGGCTTTTATCTTATTCAGAAGGGATGGCATAATAGTTAAGGTGCTTGCCTTATAGACACAAAATTCAGGGTTTGATTCTCAAAATGAGTAACTGGCTAGGCTTAAAATTGTTCTCAAGGGAACTTACCTTAGTTGTAATCTATGAGTCGATATATCATTTAATAAGCATGAAATATTTTTCTTGCTATCTTGTCCAAACAGCTCAATGCTTTTTATGGCAAGTCAATCACATCAAAATTGTGCTTGCTTTTATAGATATTAGTATAGTATTATTTGAGATGTGGGAACTGTGGTGTTGGTACATGCTAGAAGGATTCTGCACACATCCATTTGATTTATAAAGACGCTTTCCCCCTTGGAAAACTGAAGGAACAGTATGCATGATATTTCATGGTCTGGTAATGTAAGTGTTTGTGATTACCTATTCAGGGTCTTTCTGCAGCTTACTTTTCTATTTTGTCTAGCTGTTATAGGTTCTATCTATGGTACCTACCAAAAGCAAGTGGCTTTTCACAGCATATATTATTTTTCAAAATGTTCCAAGAATATATATTGTATCATCTCCAGAGGAATGCTGCCCAAAGCTATTTAATGTTGTTTAAGAGATACTTTTCTTTATTCTTATCCCTGTCATAGCATACACATGAAATTTTCCGGAAAGTCCTGAATTTGCAGTTGTGGATTAAATCCACGTTACATATGGGTCAAATACAGAATCCTAAAATCAACTTGGCTGACACTGGCAAAATTGAAAAGAAATTCAAACAACTACACTTTGAAAATGAAAGTTTCAAACTAAATAGACAAAAATGATATATTCAAGCTCACATCTAAAGAAACATGAGTAAAGATATATTCTCTGCAGCAGGACATGCTTTGACATACCCCATATGTGGGTGGCTGCAACCTCACATGCCCACTGCTGTAATAGGAGTACCATGAGGCTGCAGAGCCTTAGAGGAAAGGGAACAGTTTTGTTGCACTAGAAACTGTAGTGCCACTTTTGAGTGAGAATACTGCTTGCAGATTAAAATATCAAGCCTAAGATCCAAAACATATTTTGAAAGCTTGATCACTGTAACCCAGGTCTAAACTTCAACAGTGTGTGTGTGTGTGTGTGTGTGTGTGTGTGTGTGTGTGTGTGTGTGTGTGTGTGTGTGTGTGTGTGTTTCACTAATAAATATTAGTCAAGCCTTTTATTTTTCTGTCAAAGAATCTTTCTGTCTTCTCAATAGACTCAAATGTTTTCAAAGATAACTATAAAAAGTTGGATTATATACAAGAATTAGCTATATTGCCATCGTATGTTTTTGTTTCTTTTTTTCCATCGCAGTATCAGCAATGATCATTAAAATTCATATCCAGTGTCCCAAATATATTTTAATTATATTGGAAACACTGTGGTCAAAATAAAGTTTATCATCTGTTATGGTATCCGGAGATGTATTAAACTGAAAACCCAACAAACTTTCTCAGCTATTTTCAGATACCATTTTGCTCCTTCAGCAAACCTGACCATTGAGCTTTCCCTCAATTTGATTTGATGGCATTCATTTCACAGAGACTGGGTGTACACAAGATTTTTGGGGTGAGATTCTTACTAAAGTGTGGTCATACTGGCACTCATCAGGGAGTTTGCATTCTTGCCAACATCTATACAACTTAGGGACAATAATCATTTCCTAAATCCCTCTGTTTAGTGATAATTCAGGCATGCAGACCACTTATACCCCACTCCCTGTACTTTTATATTCCTACACACACACACACACACACACACACACACACACACACACACACACACACACACACACACACACACACACACACATGTTACCACCAGTGGCTAAGCTGTCCTGACAGTGCATTACACAAGGTTGTCCCACTACTAAAGACTCACCAGTATACTCTGGTACAACATCTGTCATTCTAGATCTGTAGGCATGACTGGCCAGAACAACCATCACTCCACATCCCAGAATGGGTAACTCCTCATCCCTTACCTGCTCTGTTAACTGGCTAAGGCACTGATTGATCTCAGATCACTGTGACTGTAATTAAGGTTTTATCCCTCTGTGCCATGTGCCAAGAGATATTTGCTCCACCATTTTATAGTCATACTTCATATCATTTCTACCAAGTCTTCTGTAATGTATCAAACAGTATTTGTTATCTGAGTAACAGAACCATACCAATCTAGAGTTTTACAAACCCTGTACCAAACATATAGAGATTGACATAGGATATACATTTTTGCTCATTAATTATTATACAATTTGCTCACAGCATAATAATTCATGGGCAATTAAGAGGAGATGATAGTTAAGATATTTGTTTGGGTATAAGAATAAATGGGGACAGAAAAAATTGGTTCTAACACCAATATATGGTAGGCAGCAAATAATTGGTGTAAACTTGGTATGAGATTGTTTTTTAGACACGCAATGTACCAGCTGCTTAACTCTGTGGTTTATACATTAATATACATCAATAACTGGGTGTATGGATTAAGTAAAGTTACTGAGAGAGAATTTGAAAATGAAAGTGCTGCACCTTTCTAGTACAGTGTTGGACAGCACTGCGTGGAGCACCAATACCCAGTGTTTAATGGAGTGGAAAAGTGAAAAAAAACAATAAGAACGTTGATAAGAACCCATACAATATTGTTTATCCCTTCAAAAGAACATTAAATTGCTCTCTGCCACCAAGTAACCATTATTGCTCTGAGCAAATGTATACTCTGACAAGTACACCAACTTAAAGCTATACTTTAATGTAAGATTGAGTTTCAACAGTAGGGAAAGGATTGGAAAGTCAAAATAAAATCAATGTATTAGCTAGATGGGTATGTTATCTAAAAAAATTAACAAAGTGAAGCACTCAGTATAACAAAATTGAGGATCTGTTAACTACATAAATACCCAGGTGACCAAGAAATGCAAAAATATTAGCTATTTTAACTAAAGCTGCAGTTTAATTCCAAAACATAAATAAATAAAAATCTGGTGAAAAGTGTAAACTCATAGGGAAAAATACACTTAGATTAACTAAAAGAGGGTGCAATCTGATATTTAAACTGTCAGGTAATTGCTTTGGACATAGAGCTAGCAAGTTTAATTAAAGAAAATGTAAGTAAGTTGTAGAATTTTATTAAATAAGTAAAAAAGCATTGTAATCACCAAACAGCAATGAACACAATAACTTCTCTGGATATTTCATGGAACATAAGCCTTTTAAATGCCAAAAAAAACCTTCTCTCAGCTCATGTCCTTCATCTCACTGTCTTGCAGATCTTGGGTAAGATACGTAAAATGGCTATAAGCACTGTTGACTCCCCAGCACAAGGAAAGACAACCACACAAATTATTGCATGGCCATTTATTAAGATCACAACAAACAACACAAATAACATTGAACTTCTTCTGGATAGTTTACCATTGCATAACACATTCATCCAATACTCAGTTTGTTTATATGCTGCTGGTCACAAATACTCCACACTTTTTGAGCTGAAATTGTACCCAAGTGCCATATGCCATGCCTGCTCAGCTTTTGTATAATAAGAAGTACATAATGGTAACTGCATCCTTCTGTGAAAGACAAAGGGTTTAGCTATTGGTATGGGTCAGGGTGGTGTGAAATAGCACTATCCTAAATACAGATATGTAACCTGAGGTCTGATAACTTTGCTATCTCACCAGTTATTTTGGGTGAGGACAGAAGGATGGAGTTACCATTATGTACTTCTTATTATACAAGACCTGAGCAGGCATGGCATATGGCACTCAAACAATCTGGAAATATATCACTGACTGATAAGTATATTTCTTGGCATTTTAACCTTTCAGAGTTCTGCATTGTCTTTATTTTGCCTGATTGAATTATTGCTTGCCTGGCTGAATTATTTTATATATTTTCTGGCATTGTTTTATGTTTCTCATCTGTCCTGAAACTTTTCCCCCTCCCTTCCTATTCTTGTATAGTTGCTTTAGTTGGTGGCTTTGCAGTTGCCCGCCCCTACTGTAATTTTGATCTGGGACTCTCCTTCCAGTCTGGTGTTCACTCTACTCAATACAGGGAGAACATTTGAGAAGGCAAAACCACTTAGGTTCTTAACCTTGAATTTTTCTTCTGCTCCCCTTTCCTCTCTCCTTGCACTTTTACTAAAAAAAAAATGCACTTTATTTTGTTTTTCCCTCTTCTTAAAAGTACTCAATTGTATTTATTCTGCTGCATTTATTACTACTTGGTAGTAGCCTGATTAAATTGTAACTGTTATTCTAAGCTTTTCAGTTTAAGAACTTGGGCTTCAGACCAGTTGTTTTACATTAAGGAGGTTTGTGGTCTGCACTGTTGTGGCAGGACAGGTAGCTTACATCCTGTACCTCTCAAGACATCTGCAACAACTGGAAAGGCCACAGAAATACCTCACTAAAAGAATCACAGGCCTAAAGCAGATGCCCTACGCTGACCGCCTTAAAAAACTCCAGCTATACTCTGTTGCACATCATCTACTCAGAGGCGATCTTTGCTTAACATACAAGGCCATGTCAAACCCAGAGCTGTTGGACATGCTACACTTAAAGAAATCCCAATCCCTCAGAGCCACACGCTCCAGGGATTTAAACCTTGTCATCACAATAAACAAAACATGCTGGTGAGATAGGTTCCTGACCCAGAGACTCAACAGACTCTGGAATAGATTGCCCATACATGTCAAGCAGAGTGCCTGTTTAGTCCTCTTCAAAAGGAACCTTGACAATTGGATAGGAGAAGGGAAATTCACCCCGGGGATCACGTCAGTCATCCTGCTAGACAGGGGTCCAGGGAAGTAAATAGTGTGGGACGAAATAGCCAGGGAATTGTTATGGCTAGGCTTGTATAGGCCCTAGGGTTGATAGCTTAGTACCAACCTATGAACCTATGAACCTATAAATTGGGAATTGCTGATTGAAGGCTTAGTGTCTGTTATTCTAAAAGTGTATTAGCTCTGGTTTAAGCACTTGGATTTCAGGCCAGTTATTTTACATTAAGAAAGTTTGTGGTCTGCACTCTTGTAGGAGGAGAGGTTAGATTCTGCCCTTCTGGGCTGGGAATTTCTGGGTAAAGGAAGATTGTGCTTGCTTATTTGAACTGTTTATTTCTGAATTTGGTGTGTCTTAATTGCTGTAGCATAGACTAGCTTCAGGCATGCTGAATCTAGATTTGTTTGTATAACATGAGCACTAATCCAGGCCATCTTTTTTGAAGAAGGTTCCCCTGCACCCTAGTGGCAGGATTGTGCAGTTAGAACTTGTCTGATTGAAGACTGCTGCAACAGGACTCGGTTTTGAGCTTTTTACTGGTTAATTTGATAATTTGTTTAAATCAGTTTGCTCATTTTCTATTGTTATATAAAAAATGCACTTTATTCATCTACTTTTACTATATTTGTGTTTCTTCCTACTTTATTGCATTTATTCTGCTGCATTTATTACTGCTTGTTAGTAGCCTGATTAAATTGTAACTGTTATTCTAAGCCTTTGGTTGAAGCACTTTGGCTTCAGACCAGTTGTTTTACATTAAGAAGGTTAGTGGTCTGCACTGTTGTGGCAGGACAGGTAGCTTACATCCTTCTAAGTTGGGAGTTGCTGATTGAAGGCTTAGTGTCTGTTATTCTAAAAGTATATTAGTTTTGGTTTAAGCACTTGGGCTTCAGGCCAGTTAGTTTACATTAAGATGGTGTGATCTGCACTCTTGTGGGAGGAGAGGGTAGATTCTGCCCTTCTGAGCTGGGAGTTTCTGGTTAAAGGCTTATATAACTTGGGCACTACTAAATTCAGACCTGCTAAATCTAGCTTTGTTTGTATAACTTGAGCACTAATCCAGACCATCTTTTTTTGGACAAGGTTCCCCTGCACACTAGTGGCAGGAGTGTGCAGTTAAAACTTGTCTGATCAGAGACTGCTGGAACGGGGCTCAGTTTTTAGCTTTTTATTGATTACTTTGTTTAAATCAGTTTGCTCATTTGCTACTGTTATATTAAAAAAAAAAATGCACTCTTTGCATCACCGCTTAGCTAGGGTTAAACTATTCCCGGTGCCATAAAGTCTGCTCTTCAGATTTTCCCTTAGACCAGTTTTTTAGTTTTAGCACTCATATCTGTTTCTTTCAGCTCAGCACTTGTTCAGAACTTGTTGTAAGTACTAAATAAACAACAAATTACTATAGCACTCAACTTTCCTCACTTGTATAGAGGAAAACAGTTTTTAGTACTTAATAAATAAGCACCTATCCAGGCATGTCTAAGGGTCAGCTCCCGGTGTTTTCTCCTGTCTACCTGATGAATCTGGGCATTTCGGGGCAATGCAGCAATTGCCTCATATACACAGACAACCCTCTCCTCCTACCACCTGACACTACAACCTGAGAGAGATGCACTTATATAGCCCAACTGGAAGCAAAGCTCTTTTCACCCAAGTCTGGACTAGACAGTCAAGAGGAGAAGGTAAACACTTGCACCACACCACACTCATCACATAGTCCCTCAAAACCTACACCACCAAAACACACACATAGCAACACAAAACACACACCTACATTTGAGGAGGCTCCAATAAAAATCTTCTCAAGCAACAGAGACCTCAAAGCAGAAATGCATGCACCCTCCACCCCCTCAACACAACCAAAATGACACATAGCCTACAAACTCAGTGTGCCACTCAACCACAGCCCATAAGGTATAACAACATACCCAACACTCTAGTCATAGGTAACTCTATAGTAAGGCACACTGATGTTCCACTCACCAGACTAAACAAGGAGAAAGTTACTGTCAGCAGCATGTTGTGTGCCAGGATCCACCACATAATGTACTCACTCAGGTCACTCCACAACAAGTACAAATATGACTCTGTCATTGTCCATGTAGGTGTGAATGACCTGAGACGTACCTCCCTGAACTACATGAAAAAAGACATGGAGGAGCTCTCTGAGCTTGTAGCCCAGGGAGGTATGACCCAAGCCCTGAGTAGCAACCTGCCATCACCCAGAATGATACCACAGTACAAGGATAAAATGATTGACTTCAACAATTGGCTAAGCTTCTGGTGTCATTCTAAGGGGATCCAGTATCTGTCTGCCTGGGATGACATGATCAACAGGCCATGATGCTTTGCCAGAGATGGCCTGCACCTGTCGCCCTTGGGATTCTGGATACTGGCTAAGGCTCTTGCCACCCTTATAGTGCCTTTTCTAGGCAAGGTTCAAATGACAAATTCATGACTGTAACAGGTACAAGCAATCAAAATCTGAGGGTAATGCTACTCAATGCTAGAAGTCTAAACCTCAAAATGCATTCACTCAAGGCACTCCTTAAAATGGAGAAAATAAACACCTGTGCAGTGTCAGAAACATGGTTCAAGGCTCCAGAGAGCACCCCTGCATTACCAGGCTATAATTCATACCACACCTTTCCTAAATTGGAACAAAACACTAAAGGTGGAGGCATGTCCATATTCATTAAGGATATCCACAGCTCCAGACTAGTTGCTCAGCATAATACATTCAAGATTATCCAAGTATAACTAACTCCGGGCAAGACCGCAATCCAAATTGTAACTTGCTACAGGTCCCCCACCATGCCCCAGGATTCCCACTCCTCATTTTTTGATACATTGGAAAATATTAGGGTACAGCCCAACACCCTAATAATGGGCAATTTCAATTACCCCACCCTTAACTGAGAAAACTACTCATACCAAATCTTTTGTTCAACGTTTTCTGGAATTCATAAATTCCAATGCCTTGGATCAACTTATCCACACCCCCACTTGGGGCAACAATATCCTAGACCTGGTGATTACCAAAATGGGTAACTGGTGTTCCACACCAGAGGTCACTTCCTCGTTGGTCAGATCCGACAACAAGCTAATCAGCCTAGACATCCACCCTATCCCACCCCCACCACCCATTAGGGAAACCACCGTAAAAAAATTCTCCAAAGCCAGCTCCATGCTTCTTAAGACAGAAGTGGCAAACTTCACAACACCCATGCAGGTGGACAATAGAGGTATGACTGCTGAATCCTACACAAATGCCCTTTATAACACATACACAAGTGCATTCAGCATGCTATCCATAACAGAACCAAGATGCTCTCCTCCAAAAAAAGGAAACCAATCTGGTGGTCCCCTGCCATAAACAAACTCTACAACAGAAGAAAGAAACTGTTGCAAAAAAGAGTAAAATCCCATGACTGGAAGAACTCCCTGGTCAGCCTCAGTAAGAAGCTGAGATCCCTCATAAAATCCTCCAGACCTAGTTATGAAAACAAAATCGCCACTGATTCTAAAGACAACCACAAAGCATTCTATAGCTATGTCAAGAATCTCAGTGGCAACACTCAGATCTGCTCTGAGTTACAGCACAATGGCACTAAATATACAGAACCAACTGATATTGCCAACATCCTTGCAGATAAGTTCAGTGCTAACTTTACCCCCCTCACCCCCTAAAGGGCCCACCTCTATACCTGAAGAATGCAAAGTTCCTGCAACCATGGCTGCATAGGTAAAAATCACACTCTCCAAAGCCAATAACACAACATCCATGGGACCTGACAACATCCCAGACTGCATTCTACATAAACTACAGAATGAACTGGCACCTCACCTAAGCACCATGTTCAATCATAGCCTCACCTCAAGCTTTGTGCCCACTGAATGGTGCACAGCAATGTTTATCCCACTCTACAAAGGCGGAGCCACCATGGACCCTGGAAACTACCACCCCATTAGTCTAACGAGCCTGGTCTGCAAGGCCATAGAACGTATCATCATGAAACTTATAAACAAAAACATTGGTAATTTCCAAACTCTGGACGCCACCCAGTTCAGGTTTGTAAAAGGCAGATCATGTCTCCTAAACCTGACTGACTTCTTTGAAGCAGTCACCAAAGCCGTAGACCAGGGTGAGATGGTTCACAGAGCCTATCTAGATCTCAACAAAGCTTTTGACACCATCCCCCACTCTGGAATTATAGATACATTCACTAAACTAGGTATAAATCCCTATGTCACAAAATAGATTGCCAACTGGCTCACTGACAGAACCCACACTGTGAAAGTAGCAGACTCCAAATTCTATTTCAGACCAGTAACAAGTGGAGTACCACAGGGTTCAGTCATGGGTCTTCTCCTGTTTGGTATCTACTCTTCTGAAGTACAGATTAACACAGAAGGTCTTTGGCTAGTGAAGTTTGCAGATGACTGCAAACTAGGAGCTATAAATGAAACTCCTAACAATGTGGACATCCTACAAAAGGGCCTCACTGAGACAGATGCCTGGTGTTAAAGCCATGGCCTCAGTCTCAACGCCAAAAAGTGCATTGTCATAATTTTTGGTAAAAACTCTGTACCCATGAGCTACCACATATATGGTAGTCTACTTAACACCAAAAGTGTGATAAGAGACCTTTGGATGCAGGTGGACAGTAGTCTCTCCTTTGTTAATCACATCGCCACAGTAGTCAGGAAATCCTTCCACATGGCACACCTCATCACAAAAGTTTTCTCATCCAGGAAAAAAGAGGTCATTGTTCCCCTCTACTCATCAATCATTAGACTCATTGTAGAGTACAATGCTGCTTTTGGTATATACCTCACAAGACATCTACAACAATGGCAAAGGCCACAGAAATGCCTCTCAAAGAGGATTACCAGCCTCAAACAGATGCCCTATGCAGACCATCTAAAAAAAACTCCAGCTTTACTCCATCGCATATCACCTACTCAGGGCCAATCTCTGCCTAACATACACAGCTATGTCAAACCCAGAGCTGTTGGACATGCTTCACTTAATGAAATCCCAATCCCTCCGAGCTATACACTCTAAGGACCTAAACCTTGTCACTACAATAAACAGAACATGCTGGAGGGATAGATTCCTGTCCCAGAATCTTCCCATACTCTGGAACAAACAACCTATCTATATCAAACAAAGCTCCTCATTAGCTCTCTTCAAGAAAAATATTGATGATTGGATGGGAAATAGGAGCTTCACTCCAGGGATCACCTCTGTGGCTATGCTTGATAGGGGTACAGGAAAATAATTCTATTGGGTGGTGAAAGTCACGGTACCTTTTTTTGGCTAGGGTTGTATAGGCCCTAGGGCTGATGGCCTAGTACCTCCCTATGAACCTATAAATAACTGGTGAGACAGTAAGGTCAACAGAACTCAAGTCATGCACCTGCATTTGTAGGCTAGTGTTATTTCACACCACACCAACTCAAACCAAAGGCAAATAAAAAACAAAAGCAGACCCACTGGGAGGGGGGTGCACTCCAGCTGTACTCCAGCATGTCAGGCATGCTTCCCAGCCCCCTTTTGCCATCAGGCAACACATGTCAACTACTTAAAAAAGTGACTTTAATGAAAAGGGTTGATTCCAGATACCAACTAAACTTGGTAATACATTGAAACACCTTAATTTACTTGAAACACCTGACATAAAATATTCTTACAACTATAAAGCAAATACATTTTTCAAAACAATAGACTTGTGCTAATTAAATGTGTCAAAACCTAAGTAATTTAACTGAGTCCCATCATTGGTGAAAAAGTCTTTCTCTGCCTTGGAAAAATCGGAGTGCCCAGTAGGATAATACCCAAAGCTCCTGCTGCTCTGGCAATGTGATGTTTGATGCATCTCATGGAATGCTCTATTGCTACTGGATTTAGAGTGCAGTGCCATTGTGATATCTATATTCCTGCGTACATGCAACATAAAGTGGCCAAATGGTACAGTGTTCTGACTAATAAAAGATTTTTGTATACGTGAACTTGATCATTATTATCCATGTGAATAATTAATGTTTGTGGAATAAACCAGTTACCAATACCTTCTTAAAATATTCCCAAAGATTAAACCAAGACAAAATGGAAACATCTCATCAATGCGCCCATCAATATGAAAGATCCAAACAAAGACTGTATCCATTCTTGGGAAAAGATGCCCTGATAGCTCCTTTAGTAATATATGAATGGACTACATCTAGCAGGTTTTTCCCACATGAAAAGTAAGGAAACCATATTAACACCTAATATAGGTAAGGGAAGCATCAGAAGATCACATTCGTGTGGCTGCAATATAATGTTTTCCCAATATAAATGCTGCAACAGTACGCTGATACTAAAACACCTATATATAACCATATGAAAAAGGTTGCCCAGACTGCAAATGTGTGAAACTCTTAAGTTATTGTGGGAACACCCACTATTATGAAGCCTAACAGAAATGTAATTATCGGACTCCTAGGATCTGATATAGTGCCTTTAATGTTGACCCAACCTTTGAGAACCTGGTGACTATTCAGTGGCTGATGATACTGGGCAAACCAGTTATTCTAACAACCATGTGATGGCAGGTAAATGTATCTGCATGGTAATATCTGCTTCTCTCCATAAGCATTTCTGGAGTAGGTAATGTATGAAGACAGAGACTGACCACTGTTCATGTGCTGGTGGAAAACTGTGATGAAACCCTTAAAAGAATTAACAGCTGCATATGAAGCTCTCTTGATATTTGGCACCCATTAATTGGGTACTACTTTTATGTGCAATCCTGTCCAAACAAGCAAACCTCCTCCAGTATCAGCATGGATTGTTGGCAGGCATCCGGTACTAATTTTTGAAATCTGCAAAGCTGGGAGTGGGATAAGCTCTCAGCAATGGTGTTATCTTTGCCAGAGGTATATCTACATGTAAATGTCAAGATAATTTGTAAACTCACATTAACTAAAAGCCCAGGATTGTTGAACCCATTGGGTCAGTAAGACCTTTTTAACAGAGCTAATAATACTGTCCAGTTGTTTGAAAGAAAATGACTTTACCATTCCGGAAAATCTCTTTCCATACTACTGTGGCCACGCAGATGAGAAGTATCTCAAGAAAGGCAAAATCCCTTTTTGTGTCTTCTGACCATGTGGAAGTCCATGTTGCAGAAAAAAAAAACAACAGCCATGAATAAATTCTCCCATGCCAGTGCCTACAGCTGTATCAGTGTGCAACTGAAGGGCATCAGAAGTGATCCAATATCTGACTGCCATATATATATATATATATATATATATATATATATATATATATATATATATATATATATATATATATAACACACAGACACACACACATATTGTAGTTGGATACTGATGTAGCTAAATAGTTGTTGAAATAGACAAAAGTGGGACAGTGTGGGGTTAATTAAAGTATTTGGCTATTATCTTGTGTGAGCCTTGATAATTTGACAAAATGCTGCTGTATTAAAACCCTGGAATTCAGTGCTATACAACCATGCCTTAACCTCAGATGTTGCCAAAACAAAAAAAAGCTTCACCTTAGTGTGATAATTCTAACTGGAAGAAACACAGTTGCTACTTGGTCTGAAATAAACCTACTGAAAGTGTATTCGCACTGAAAGCTATCTAAAGTTAAATGCACATTAATAGTATGCTGAAATACCTGTGCAACATTACTTTTTATAGTGAAATACAGGGCTAAAGGTTAGGGAGTACTCATTTTACCTACAAAAATCAGGGACTGAATCCATCAAATTCAGGCAGATATGTGCTATTAAGAAACCATCTAAGCAACTTAAACAATATGAGTGCAATTAATGCGCAGACATAATAAAAATGTTCTCAGTACATCCTTACCGCAAAGTGAACCCAACATCTGATATTACCCCTACTCAGTAAATGCCAGTCTTTTTATTAGTTAGATGGAGATGCTATCTACCAAAATTAATAAAGGAAAATACTCGCTGAAACAAAGTTTAATATCTTTTAATTATGCAAACCAAAAAGCAACAAAGCAAAGCACAATATCAGCTATTTTAAATAAGCTGCATTTTAATGTAAAGAAAGTGGTAAAAAGTGGTAAAAATATGTAAAAGTCCTGGGGAGAGGGACACATAGCTTAACTAAAAGGTGGTACAATTAGATATTTAAATAGCCAGCCAGCTGCTTAGGACAGAAAGGCATCAGGTTTAACTAAACAAACTGTAAAAGAAATGACTAAGTAAGCACAACAAAAAAAAACCTGATATCACCAAACCACGAGTACTTTCTTGAAAACTTATGGCTTAAAACTGGTGTACATCTCACAGTATCCATTTCTGATTCAGAGACAGCCCTACCCTGATGCTGCAACACGAAGACGTGCAAAACTATTATAGACTGCCACAGCACTGATGATGAATGATAGTGAGACATTGCACAGTGCAGACATATGCTATTAGCCATATGCACTCCCTGTGAACTGCCGGCAGAAAGGCATTTACACTAACAAGCAATTCACTGAATTGCTCGGCTGCATAGGTTAGTATGGCTGCTCCTGGCCACTTTCATCATGACCATACTCATCCATCATAGTAGAGGTAAGTGCAGGGAAGTTAGTGGTCAGATAGTTTTAGAGGATATGTGACAGTGTGTACATGAGAGTCTGAATGCGTGAGTGCATGTGTGAATGTGTTTGCCTGTCTTGGAGGTCTTAGTAGTGGGGTTAAACAGGAGATGGTATAGGGGTTTCCGTGTGTGTGTGTGTGTGTGTGTGTGTGTGTGTGTGTGTGTGTGTGTGTGTGTGTGTGTGTGTGTGCGTGGGGGATGGGCTTGTGGTCATACTTCCTTGCATCCCTAAAATAATGCACAAAGCCTGCAACACTGGGTCTGGTGGGCAACTACCTACCAAGGATAACTGTAGAGATGCCAGTTTGGGAAACACTAGCCGCAAAGGATAATAATACAATCATGGGTAGGGGGAACCAGCCATCATGGATAACCTCTTGTGCAATAAACATAATGGGGATGGGGGAACATTAGACATCAGGGAAAACTTATGCCATAATGGCACTTAAACTTAAATGGAATGGGGAAGACACTAAACACTAGGGAGAACGCAGACGATTACTTTGGGGGATACAATAGATACCAGGTTTACTCTATACAGCATAAGTTGCACATAATTAACAAAATAGATATGGTGTGGAGTACCACTAGACACCAGAGGTAATATGAGTAATGTGCCTTGAAGGCAGTGAAAGGGAGTCGAACCCTGTACCCCCCACCACCCACAAAGGATAGTAGTTATTTATATCGGGGTCTATATTATATGAACAAAAGTTAATAATATCGAATGATCTAAAGAACAAAAAATGCCGGACCTCAAACTACTTATTGTGGGAGGCTGCACCCCCCCCACACCCCCAGCTAAATATATATACCAACTCCGAGATTGCACTACAGTGACGAAAGGGCAAATATTCCGACCTTCACTGTACTGCGATCTCACAAGAAGCACTTTGAGGTTCGGCATTTTTGCTCTTCAGAGCATTTCATATTATGAGCTTTTGTTCATATAATATAGACCCTTTATATCCCCATTACACAACAGGTTTGTAATGAAAACTCAACAACAAAGAGGGAGGAAAAAAAGTATTCAGACCCTGCCAACTTGTCATAAAAAAGCTCAGCACTATCCCACTCCACTAACTGAAAAATTAATGCAACAGCAGCATTTTTTCAATATATATATTGGTGATCTTAGCAAATATTCTTTGCCTGGAAAAGTCTGTCATATATGGAGAAGAGGGACAGAAAATATTAGGCATACCGCTCAACCTCTTACTGCAAAAAAATCAATTAATTGTGAGACAGAATCAGGGATGCACTTTTAACTATTCCTCCAGCAAAACTTAGAAAACCATTACTATAACAGCTTTTGCACTACCATGAATTTAATGAAAGATATGAAGTGTAAAACAATAATGTCTGGCATTAATGACTAAATGTAATTGTGATTTATGAAGGCAGGAAAAAGGAGACATCGGGGACATTCTTAACACATCAAGGACAGGTACAGTGGCCTTGTGTGTGCGTGTATGCATGCGTGCGTGTGCATGTGTGTGTGTGTGTGTGTGTGTGTGTGTGTGTGTGTGTGTGTGTGTGTGTGTGTGTGTATTTGGTTATCACTATTTTGTGTGTTGGAGAGAGAATGAGGGTGCCTGTGCTAATAGAGAGATGCCACAGCCAGTGTTGACTACCTCAAGAAAATGCTGATATGAAATTGCAGTAGTTAATGGTGAAATTAGCTTATCATAATGCATTTCCTTAGTGCACCTAATGTGCTTCTGAATCACAAAATTCCATATCACACAAACAGGGCCTTTTTACCTCAGCTCGTGATGGAAGCAGTGGGGATAGTTCTGAATCCCTGTGTTTGTATAATAAAATGAAAGCTCTGTTAATTTCACAAACAACCAATCAACTTAGAAATGCACAACATTAGCTATTTTAACTAAACAGTTTAATGTAGCAAGATTAAAAATTGTAAAATCGCAAGGAAAAGCACTTAGACTAAGTAGAAGGGATGTAAACAGCTTTGTGACAGATTACAAAACTACCACATCAGCACAAGCAAAAGTAATATACAAAAGAATTATAGATAATACACCATAAGATCTCTTCAGTTTTATTTTGCTGTATATTCTATGATAAAAGGAAAATGAAACTGTCTGTTTAGAATGTTGCTTCAGGTCTCAGTAGAACTGCATATGCAGTTGTATAAATCCATCCACATCCCCTTTTTCTCACAAGGGGTTAGGGTGTCACTTCAACAGTGACAATCATTTAGAGCCAAAGTTTACACTGTCAGGTGGCTAGCCCTGTTGCAGTGGTTCCTGCACACCACACACTCACAACTATGGTCACTTTAGAATGTCTAATCCACCTACTGCATGTCTTTGGAATGTGGAAGGAAACCTACACAAACACAGGGAGGACATGATGACCACACAGAAGGCACTCCAGCTGAAAAATGAACAAGAGAACCTCTTGCTGTGAGGTGACAGCACAATCCACTACACCACTGTGTCACCTTGTTGTTTAGATGCTATGTCTTAGTACTGAAAACAGGTTTTGAGTCTTTGTGTGTTTGATGCAAAACAGGCTTTACTGAAGATTACTTATGTACTCTTTTTAATTCATTTAGCCTCTTTGTGCTTTCATGATCTGTTTTCCTGTAGATATTAAGCATTGTGAAGACAATTATTTTAACTAATTTGATGTGCAGGTATTTTAAGCAAATCTTTGGCTCTCCCAGTTTATTTTTTGTACAGTAACAAATGTTTTAAGAAATACAGTAGAAGGAAGATTTGGCAAAGAAAACTAAGCACTACTCTAGCAAAGAAAAAGTGAAAGGTATACAGAGAAACAGTAAGCCTTGTAACAAATTACAGCAATGAAGAGGATATTATTATACCAATGTGTACAAAACTGATATACACATCTACCTACTTATCTAGGTCATATGCATTTCAAAGAAATGCATTTCATTAAATGCTTGTAAAGTGTATAATATATAGATAATATATAATATAATATATATAATATAATATAATATAATATATATGGAGTGTATTGATTTTCATTGATTTCAATTTAACTAAATTAGCTCAGTCAAGTGTTTACACTTTGATGGTGTCTTCACTTGAATTACTCTTCTACACCTGTGGAGTTAGTAAACATAAGTTAGATGAAAATTCTGATGTTTTATTGTACTCTTTCTTTTTTAGGTTAGTATTTTTTTTAATGTTGGTTTGGTGCTGTCTTCATTCACAGGTCTAAGACGAATAGTATTCTTACTTACTTCAATATTTGTATCAGAGGTGCACTGCCAGTGAATTACCCTCACCTCAAAAAACTTACCATAAATTCTCATCCCAACTTGTCTTTAAGCAGCATAAACATAAATCCCCTTTCCCACCTAACAAACAAGTCTCAACCAATGATACCTTCTCTGCTACAGCATCCATACCTACCTAGGCATTTAATTTGAATTATTTTATAAGGAACAACATGAACGTTCACACTAACATACTTGGACAGAACACTCTCTTTCTTAGTCAGGTCATATGTCACCCTACTGTCAATGAAACTACTCTAATGTTGTTGGCATCCGGTTCTCATCCTGTCCCTCTCCTTTCTTTCAACTTCATAATCCCATGCCAAACACTTTTAGCTGGATCTAAACAGTACTTGTGTATGACCTGTTGGTCTGTCTATACCCCCAACAGCACAAAGGTTTTGTCTATAGTCCAGATGTACAGTGACAGCAACCTCATATTAATTCCTGCCAGATATGTTAGCCATACTCCTCATACAAGAATCTATCTCTACCATGACACACCTGTTATTCCATATGTATTCTAATCTACTGCTGATAGCAAGCATTCACATTCCAACTGCTTGAGTATGAAGACCTATTTGTATCTATCTATCCCTACGTTTCTTTCTGCTCACAGGACTCCAATGACCATTCCTCTTTACCCACCTTGAGAAAATGTGTATAATATCAGACTTTAAGTCCTTAGAACACAAACCTGAAAAACATGCTAGGCCATTATAAATTCTCATGTAAAAGTAAATTAAAAAAAAATCTACCCACAAGCTACTTAGCCTCATTCCAAATTACTGGAACCCTCTAAAACATTGAAAGACTAAGATATAAACACTTTCCGTTCTATACGGGTACAAGTCATTCCAAAGCTCAATGTAAAGCAATCTGATATTACACTGCAGCTGCACTAGCACTGGGCAACAGTAACTTCTTACACACCCAAGATTTATAATGTGGCAGAAAAAATGTACTCCTGCATACTCAAAGACTTCTATATAAATATAACATATTAAAGAAATATGATAAAAGCTAAAATAACTATGTGATCAGAACATGCTGGCCCAAGAGCCATGCATCAGATCAAAATAACAGTATGCTCCCCCTCCTGTCTGATCAAAATACCTGCCTGGTTCTCCACCTCTTGTTCTTGTGTTTAAACCTAATAACAAACTCAGCTTGAATGAAAAATCCTAATACTGCATGTCCCTGTTGCTGTCATATCAACAATCAGACCTCCCGGTTAGGGTTTAATAATAAAGTATTTTAGAGGAAAAAGAATATATATGATGACTGTTTATGAAACAATCTTCTGGCTAAGCATATCATGCATACGCTGAAGATTTGATTAAAGACTAAGATACAGAGTGGGAAAGAAATACTGTAGCAACATAATGCACTAAACAAATACATGGAAATGAAATGCTCCAAATTGTTCCCTTCAACCTCTTTTAATTGGGCAGTGAGCTAAGATAAGTAGAGTGTTACACCACTGCTTATACTGAGAAATTGCCCCCAACTTGATTTATTGAAATAGATTCTTTACCTCTGAAGAAAATTAAAAAAAATGCATAATATCTCCAGAAGACTCTCACCTTTAGACAAGATGTGTCACTTGAAAAAAATATTCATAATAACTGCTTAGTAAAGACAGCGAATTATGATGTTGGAAAAATGCACAAAAATGTTTAGAAATCAAACCTGGGCTGCTATACTTCCTACTCCCCTGAACAACATACACCCATTCTTACTTATAAACCAGTTTTTTTTTCATGTTGGTTTATATTTTCTGCATCAATACAAGTTAAGTTTTTAAAATGCAACATCTTAATTGCTTAGCTTCCTGAGAGAATTTGCTTCTTGTCTATACATTAACAAACTGCTGTCCTCACCCCACCCCCACCCCCATGGTGGGAAAACGCTTCCAGACCTCTAATCCATGTCTCAGGAACTTCTACCTCTTGCAGGCTATCCAATGTTATCACATACTCAATTAAGATACCAGAACTGATATATCCTTAAAATCACCCCAGTTCTCAGACTCTGCTAGGTGTAGCAGTAGCCTTTCGTTCACTCTTGCCAGCAGTTCTTGATTGCTAGATTCTTATCTAGGTGTAAACAGTATTGACCCATCTTTTATTTCTGCTGCTGCTGCTGAGGCAAAGCAACTCTGTTTTAACAAGAGGTATCCATCGTTTCATTAATCATCTACTCTTCTACATGTCCTTTTACAGGTATATTGAAAAAGGAGACAGCCTCTTCTAAAGATCTGCATACCACCTGACATCCCTACCAGACTGCAGGCAAGCAAATAGAGTCAATTAATCGAATCATCACTACTTCCTGACATGAATGCCATATAATCTGGAAAGCTGAGATAATTTCTGATGGACTGATTCTCTGTGCTCCATATCTATGCACACAAACTGACTAGCAATTCTCAAACCTTTGCAGGAGCACAGTTGTGATGTATGCTAGGAGAGAAAATAGCTTGAGAACAATAAAGAAGGTGTAACAATTATCCTTCTCAGCAAGTACAGTAGATGAAAATGGAAAACCTTCCCTCTAATCAAGTGGTAGCTTGTTTGTATGAAATAATGTCCATGTAACCACAAAAAAAATATCCAAACAGAAAATGACCACTCTTGTGGAATACACAGGCTAACATCAACTTCTAATAACATAGCAAAAGATTACTCACAAGTGGCAATCTCAAAATCAAATAATGTTCGACACTGCAGGTATAGACTCCACTTCTTGTTGTAAAGTGTCCATACTCTCACTTCTATCAGCCTATGTTTGCTCCTTTTCTAGAATTTATTCAACTTTAAAGTCCAGCTCAAATAGCTACGAGTGACTTATAGCATTATGCCCCAAGTTGCCATTCTGCATCAGGGCAAACCTATAGCAGTAGAATTTTACAGTGGAAACAGTTGGACACATGCTTTCCCTTTTGTACTTGTGTACCAGAAAATAGTGCCTCTTTACCAATATCCTTGCCTTTGTTTCTGCACTGGGGATTTGTGGAGAGACAAAAACAGAGCTCTAACCCCCTTTGTCTGCAAAGCAGCATATGGATGGTCTTGTTGAACCACTAAAGTACAGGAGCTTTTTGTCAAAGGTGAATTTCATTTTTAAAAAATCACCTTCTTCAGAGGAATTAAGGATGATCTGGTTGTTGTTTTTAGTTAAGCTCAGTTGTATCAGTTAGCCCAACTCACAACATTTCTGAAGAAAGGGAGCTATAAGCTTTCTTCTATGAAATAATGCCACACTATAGTCAGGCATAATGTGCACTGAGTACCTACCAGTGTTGAGATAGTTTCCTTGGCTGTGATCTTTATTTAATGTGGCTACCATGTCCATAAAATACTAGCATTTTATAAAAAAGTGTCTGGGAACCCTGTCTTGCAAATTATGGGGTGAGATCCTGTGGGCTGTTTCTATTATCAGATGGTTTTAAAGTTCTTAATAGTTTCCCAAGTTCTTTTTGAATGAAAGATATTGGATCCATACCTTTAACTTCTTCAGGGAGCCCAGTTATCTGCACTTTGTTATAATGGGCTCTTTCTTTCTTTTTTTTTTCTTTATACTGAAATATTTTATTAAGATTTTTTAAAGTATAACAATTCAAAACATAAAAAAAGGCATACAAATGTTAACAAATTAGCCTCTCAGATTGAAGTACTTCATAACGATAAATAAAATAAAACTATTTACAAAGGTGTCTACTTACACAGAAACAATTACCTATCATCTAAAATGTATTTCTAATTCATATCATTTTACAGTCATGTTTCTCAAGCATCTCTATAACTTTTAACCAGGAGTTGTAATATAACATGATAAATTCTATAAGCCCTCATCTTGGTTGCAGAGCGTTCCAGCTGAGATACATTTAGTCCAATATTTTTAAATTCTTTAATCAATGGAGAAGTTTCACTCTTCCAGTTCATGGTAATTACTTTATGTGCTACATTGTAGCTAATAAAGTCCACAATAGCAAATATTTTGATCTGGAAACACATTTAGGTATTGCAATGTTGAACAGAATCAAACATTTAGTTAACTGAAATTTATCATTAAACACAGTTTGTAGAAAATGTGCATTTTTTCCCAAAATGTTTTAAGCAATCTACATTCATAAAACAATATGCTGACAATTTGCTTTCAATTGCAATTTACATCTCCAACACCCATTTTCTTGTTTAAACATTAATTCCATTTTATAAGGACGAATGAAGGCCCTATGTATACATTTTAAGAAAACAGCTTCCATTGCAGTGATAGAGTCGTTTGCTTTGAAGAAATTAGCATTAACTATTTATTGATCCATAATAACCCCCTAAATTATCTTTATAATACAAGTTTGCATTTTTGGATACTTTACATATTTTAGATAAGTACCCTTTTCCTACTACTGTTTGATTTTGCATAATAATCATAAATTCTACACATCTGGATAAAGTATCCTTAATAGTTATAGGCACTGACTCTAATTTATTTATAATATACTGCCTTAAAGTCTGTATGTCTAACAATATTTCATTACTTCATATCATATTTGCTCCTAATACATTTAATTGAAATAACTTTTCCAGAATCCATTAGTTGATGCAGATATATTAATCCCCCCAAATATACTCATTTTAGAAACATCAAAGGTGCTGATATTATTTTGTGTACAGGCTATAGGGTATAATAGAAATGACCACACTCTAAATTCTGGGATTTTATTCAAATAAGTTTTTATATAAATGTACTATATTTGTAATGCATTTAGAAAATATATGTTTATTTTTATTCTCCAAAACATATTCCCTTACCAACCAGTGAAAATTATTGGACACAATTTTACAATAATTAACTGTCAAAGAATTATTTGATTTTAACCAAATAAACTCATGTATGTGTTCCACCTAGCAGAATAAGAAGGCATTATCCATAATGTTATTGTCTTAATAACAGAAGATAAAGCATACATTTCTATATCTGTGAAGCAAATTCCACTAGATGTCCAATCTTTTAAATGGTGATTAAATGTTATTCTAGGTTTATTGGGATACCATAAATAGTCCAACATATGCTTATTAAACTGATGTACATATTTTTAGAAAGAGGAAGAGAAATAGATTGTATAAGGTGTAATATTCTTTGAAAGATACGTGTTTTAATAAAGAAAAAAACTGTCCCCATTGTAAAAAAAATCACCCTATCCATAAGTTGTTTTACTTTATTTAAAATATTGATATAATTAATTTTATTTATTTGTTTATTTTATTTCCAGTTTGATGTGAGCTCAGTTCAATGTCAGTTATACTTGGGTCAGGGCAGGGGTTATTCCTGTAGCCTGGATGGAGAAGGGAATTAACTGATTTTCAGAATTGTTTTGGGTTCTTATTATTGTTAGACTGAAGCTTATTGTAGTAGTTTTTTTTGTCCATGGTGATTAGTTTTTTTTACATGGTTGCAGAGTTGGGTATATTGGAGCAAGGTAGTAGGCATTTTATTTTTCTGGTAAAGCTTCCAGGATTTGTCCCTGTGGTGCATGATTTGTTTTGTTTCTTTGGACAGCCAAGGGGCAGAATTAGCTTTGACTCATTTGTTTCTTAGAGGGGCTAGGGAGTTAAGAGTCTTTAGGAAGACAGAGTTGAAATGTTCTACAGCTTTGTCAAGGGGAAGAGTATTTAGGATTTGCCAATTAATTTGTTTAAAAATGTTCGAGAAAGTTGTGGGGTTGAAGTTGCTAAGATTACGAATGGGAATGTAATGGTGTTGGTATTGGGTGGAATTAGCTGAGCGATGAATGAAAGCAGGGAGATGGTCACTAAAGGTATCTGGGATAGTGCCAGAGTGAATTATTTTGTTTGGATGGGAGACTAGGATCCAGTCTATGATGGATCCTGGGGGGTGAAGTTTGTTAGGATGGGTGGTTGAGTGGATTACTTGGGTGAAGTTGTAGAGGTTAATGGATAGGGACAGAGAAGGCGTGTTGATTTTATTCGAATCAATATTAATGTTGCCTAGAATGTAAGTTTCATACTTTATTTCAGTTGAGGCCCAATAAAGAATATTTTCAAGGGTAGAGATGTTGTTGCCTGGGGGGATATATAGGGAAATAATGCAGATATTCTTATGTTTATTCAATCGTAGGAGACTTGCTGTTAGTTCAGAATTTTTGAATTGTGGAGTTGTGATTTGAAGAGGGATTAAGGAAAGAAGGTTAAAGTAGATTAGAGCAGAGCCGCCACCTTTTTTATTTAATTGGTCATTTGTGTGGATATGGAAACCAAGAGGTAAGATTTCAGAGTCCGCAATATGGGGTTTTAGCCAGGTTTTGGCTAAGATGTCAGGTTGGTTGTGGTTAATCCAAGTTTGTACT
Organism: Protopterus annectens; assembly: GCF_019279795.1. Taxonomy (NCBI): domain Eukaryota; kingdom Metazoa; phylum Chordata; order Ceratodontiformes; family Protopteridae; genus Protopterus; species Protopterus annectens. Next base: position 1,556,766,958 of record NC_056733.1, read on the forward strand.
TGGTGTACTTTGTTATTAAGGCTCTGGGCATTAATAGTTAATGTTTCATTAATATCCTTTGCTAATATCATCCCTAGAAACTGAATTTTATTATCTAGAACTATATATTTAGAGATGTTCTTATCCATATTTTTCTTATTACAGTTTATAAGCAATATTTTAGTTTAATTATTATTATTATTATTATTATTATTAAATTTAAGACCTGAAATCCTTTGGAACATTTCCATTGCCTCAAATAAAGCTTTTAATGAGCAGTCATAGTCATTCAAGGGTAATAGAATATAATCTGCAAACAAATGAATTTTAGCATTTAAAATGTTACTAAGTGTATACCTTTAATGTTAATGTTCAATCTGACACAATTCATAAATGGTTCTGTTGACAATGCAAATAATAATGGAGACAATGGACATCCTTTCTTAGTGCCTTTGGTAATTTTAATTGGTCTAGATGTATACATTTCAATCTTTACATAAGGTAAAGAATTTTCATATAGTAATCTGATTCATTTTATAAAGTCTTTTGAAAAAACATATTCTTGCAGGGCTAGCAGTAAATAATCCCAATGAACTGAATCAGTGACACTATTAATGTCTACACTATTTGAAGTCAAACTTTCTTTTGTAATACTAATATAGTCAATTATTTTTAGAACTCTGAATATATCATACATGTCTCTATTCAGTATAAAACCAGTCTGATCATCAATCAGCAAAGACAAAAAACTATTTAATCCTGTTAGCATGTATTGCCATACAACAAGCGATATTGTTCTGTAAGATGAGCATTTTTTCCATCTTTGTCTGACTTTAGAGTTGAGGAAATTAATGTACATTTCCATGATGGAGGAATGTTTTTCTTTAGCTAATGGGAAGAATCTTAAAACAATGCCAAGGCTTCCTTAAGCAATAATTTATACATCTCTGGAGTAATACCATCTATGCCAGGTACTTTATTTAATTTTAATTTGTTAACTTGAAATTTAAGTTCTGACATGGAAAATTGGATTATCTATTAGCTTTATTTGGTCTTCAATTAATTTATTTTTGATATGCTTCACATTTTTTTTATCATCTGTGGGTCTACTACTGGGTCATATAAGTTCATTGAATTAAAATATATTTTAAATGTCTATAACATGCTTTCTACATCTGACACATCTTCTCTAGTTCCAGGAATATAAACTATTTTTATTTGATTAGATTTAATAATCTTTTTTGTTGTTTGCTATTCTGTGCTGATTTTAGGATTCATAGAATAAGAGCTGAATTTAATCTTCTCTAAACTGATCATAGTTTTATAGTTTAATGTCTCTAAATATTTCATCAATATATTTTGTTAGGTTTTTATTACCTTTCTGAATATCTCATTTTAATTTTGTCAAGCTTCATTTGTAGGTCTAATAATTCTCATTTCCATTGTTTTTTCTTGTTAATATACCAGGATAGAATGCTACCATTAAAATTTTAAAGAGTCCCACACATACATCTCTGATATATCCTCTGATAAATATATATTTATAAAATATTGAATTTCCTTATTATAAAATTCTGTAAACTCCTTCAAAGTAGTTATATACAATGGTATTCTAGAAGCACTTGGTTTAGCATTCATTTTCATTTTAAATGCAATTGTATTGTGATGAGATTGAGGGCATGTGACAACTTTAACATGTCTGTGTAAATAATGTGTAAGAAAATAATGAATTTGTCTCAGTGAATTAATTTATGTTCTTAATATTAAATATGTCTATGAAGTCTAATAATGCCTTGGATGATGCTGGTTTCCTATGCTTATTTGCTGTCTTAATATCACAGCCATTCAATATACAATTAAAATCACAAGCTAAAATTACACTCCCATTATGATTTCCTCAAACTGTTGCCTAACCACTTTAACATCTAACCCTGGAATCCAGTAAAGGTTTACCAAAGTTTATACTTTCCTATTTATCTCCAAAGGCACAAGACAAAACATCTCAGATCTATCTATCATTGTATAAATTTATGACTTTAGGCATAAATACAGAATTTTTCCATAAAATTGCAACACCCCTTTTTACTGTTTATAATGTAAGCTGACAAGTACTGAATAAATGTTAGCATTAAGTCTATTAATGTCTACTTGTCAACAACAAAATAGAAAACTTCACGAAAGTACAGGCAATAAAAGTTAATATACTTTATTTGAGTAAGCACTTGCATGAACTCCATTCACTTCTTCAGACTTTAAAATCTATTACATATCAAAAACAGTACTTAAATAGAAATTCAAAAATTGACCAGCCAATAAGAGACTTCCAATTGACAATGTAGCACAAGCATTTAAATAAATAGTAACAGCAACTTACAAAATGACTCAAGCAAATATTATAATAACAACATAGCAAAAACAAAAACACGAAGAATTTCCTATATAATAAAATCTCAAACTAGATGCAGTGGTCAATGACTCAGTCACAAATACACATACAAAAACCTTTGCAAACAACTATGGTCATGTTCATTCTATATAGAAATCCTCACATCTGTTAATTCATAAACAATTGTAACACTGTACATCATATCAGATTTTAAAATGGTGGAATCAACACCTTTAGCCTAAAAAGTAGCAAGTGAAAATAGACTCCCCCCATCAAAACATGTCACCATTCTGCACATTATAATCATAATTAAGCTTTACAGCATTCCAATGGAGTTTCCTTTAACTCAAAGGAATCCTTGTAAAACATGGATTCTAGGATGCACTGTGTGAGCATGAGACATTCCACTATATAATGCCAGTCCATCCCTAAGGTGAAGCATGACTTGAGCTGCTAAGATAATGCAAAAAATGTCAAACAAAAGCTCAGGTGAAAAGTTCATTCCACAGAACACAATATCTATTCATAACAAAAACCCACGCGGCCATAAAACACAATCAAAAGGACAGAGAAATAAAGAGAAAAGAAAAGTAAAAAGAAGTAGAGAAATAAATAAATAATATTTATTGAATACTTGTTTATTCAGGCACTCCTACTGTGTACAAAAGGAGCATTTCAGAAGGACAACCCATGTAGCCACTTAATCCTGCTCTGTTCCCTCCCTCAAAAAAAAAAAAAGTTGTTCACTAACCAAGCGACTAAGCAGCTCACCCTTCTATTCAGGCATGACCAAAGGGCAATTTCAGGTGTATTCTCCAGTCCAGCTGGTGAATCTGGGTATCCTGAGGCAATGTTACTACTGCCTCATGTACACAGACAACCCTCTCCTACTACCACAAAACACTAACATATGTGAGAGATGCAATTATACAGCCAAACTGGAGGCTAAGCTGTCTTCACCCAAGACTGGAACAGACAGTCAAGAAGAGAAGGTTAACACTTGCACCACATCTCCAGCCACACATAGACCTACTAAAACAGCACTGGCAAAAAATACACATAAATACTCAAAATCATACACGGAGGCTATAAATAAAAACCTGCAAGAGCATCAGAGACCTCCAAAGCAGACATCCAAACAACCTGCACCTCCCGTCACAAACCAGACAACACATAAAATACAAAATCAGTGTGCCACACAATCATAGCCCTTAAGGTGAAATAACATACCTAACACACTAGTAATAGGTGACTCTATAGTCAGGCACACTGATGTCCCACTCACTCGGCTGGACAAGCAGAAGGTTACTGTTAGTTGCCTGTCGGGAGCCAGAATCCGCCACATAACACAAGCACTCAGGTATCTCCAGAACAAGTACAAATATGACTCTGTCATTGTTCATGTTGGTGTGAATGACCTGAGACGTACCTCTCTGGACTACATGAAAAGAGAAATGGAAGAGTTCTCTGATCATGTAGTCCAGGCTGGCATGACCCTGACCCTGAGTAGCATCCTGCCCTCACCAAGAATGACACCTCAGTATAAAGAAAAAGTGATCAATTTCAACAATTGGCTAAGCTTCTGGTATCATTCAAAGGGGATCTAATGTCTGTCAGCCTGGGACGACATGCTCGATAAGCCACGTTACTTTGCAAGAGACGGCTTGCACCAATCACCCCTAGGCTTTTCAATACTGGCCAAGGCTCTTGCTGCCCCCATAGTGCCTTTTTTTAGGCAAGGCTCAAAAGTCAAACCCACCTCCATAAACAGCACAATTAACAAAAAACTGAGGGTTATGCTACTCAATGCCAGGAGTTTAAATCTCAAAATGCATGCGCTCAAAGCACTTCTCAGTATGGAGAACGTTGACGTCTGTGCAGTAACTGAAACCTGGTTCAAGGCTCCAGAGAGCACCCCAGCAATACCAGACTACAACTCATACAACACGTTTCGGCCATAGAACATGGACCAAAACACAAAAGGAGGGGGTGTATCTTTATTCATCAAGGATATCTACACCTCCAGGTTAGTGGCGCAGCATGATACCTCTGAGATCATCCATGTGCAACTAACATCGGGCAAATCTGCAATGCAAATTATGGCCTGCTACAGATCACCCTCCATGACCCAGGACCACCACTCCACCTTTCTGGAGACACTGGCAAACATGAAGGTCCTACCGAGCACCCTGATATTGGGCGATTTCAATTACTCTACCATTAACTGGGAAAACTATTCGAGTACAAATTCCCAGGCCCAGTGCTTTCTGGAATTCATCAACTCAAATGCCCTGGATCAGCTGGTAAACTCCCCTACCAGAGCTGAAAACATATTGGACCTGGTCATCACCAACATGGATGACACGTGTTCCACACAGGAGGTCAACCCATCACTGGTTAGATCAGACCATAAACTAATCACTCTGGATGTCCACACCAGACCATCACGCCGAACTAAGGAAACCACAGTGAAAAACTTTTCTAAAGCAAACTTCACCTTACTTAAGACAGAGGTGGTAAGTCTCACAGCCCCCACACTAAAAGATAATGCTGCCCAAGATGCAGAAACCTTTACAAATGCACTCTATGAGCACCTACGAGGATGCATGGATCGTGCCATCCCTAGCAAAACCAAGACTCACTCCTCTATGAGAAGGAAACCAGTTTGGTAGACTCCTGCCATAAACAGGCTATACAATAGAAGGAGGAAACTAGTTCAGAAAAAAAGCAAATCCCAAGAAGGAAAGACATCCCTGATCAGTATCAGTAAGAAACTAAGGCCCCTCATAAAATCATCCAAGGCTAACTTTGAAAGAAAAATAGCCAAGTATTCAAAAGATAACCACAAAGCCTTCTTTAGCTATGTTAAGAATCTAAGTGGCAACTCACAGATAATCACTGAACTATTGCAAAATAGCACAAAATATACTGAACCTACTGATATTGCCAACATCCTGGCAGCTAGATTCAGTGCAAACTTCACCCCCCTCTCACCCCCAAAAGGGCCCCCAACAATACTGGAAAAGTGTAGTGTCCCAGAAATCACAGACACACAGGTGAAAACAGCCTTTTCAAAAGCCAAAATCACAGCGTCAATGGGGCCAGATGGTGTCCCAGGCTGCCTCTTGCACGAACTACAGAACGAACTAACCCCCCACGTAAACACACTGTTCAACCTCAGCATCTCCACAGGCTACATGCCCATTGAATGGCACACAGCAATGGTTATTCCTCTCCACAAAGCAGGGACCACTACTGACTCTGGTAACTATCATCCCATAAGCCTGACTAGCCTGGTCTGCAAGTGTATGGAACGCATCATCATGGAACTCATTAACAAGACATTGGGAATCTCCAAACACTTGACTCGACCCAGTTCGACTTTGTTAAGGGCAGATCATGCCTACTAAACCTGGTTGACTTCTTCGAGACAGTCACTAAAGCCATAGATGAGGGAAAGGTGGTTCACACAGCCTACATTGACCTTGCCAAGGCTTTCAACACCATTCCTCACTTAGGTATTATAGAAAACCTCACCAGCCTGAACATAAACCCGTATGTCATGAGATGGGTTGTTAACTGGCTTATAGACAGAACTCACATGGTAAGAATAGCAGGCTCCAGGTCCGACTCTAAACTAGTCGCAAGTGGTGTCCCGCAAGGCTCGGTCCTGGGACCGCTGTTTGGCATATACTTCTCAGACGTACAGGCAAGCACAGGAGGACTATGGCTAACCAAGTTCACCAATGACTGCAACCTGGGAGCCATAATTGACTCTCCAGCTGACACGGACATCCTCCAAAAGGGCCTTACCGAGACAGACACCTGGTGTCAAAGTCATGGCCTCATGCTAAATGCCAAAAAATGCATAGTCATCCCATTTGGGAAAAACAAAACACCCACAAATTACCACATAGGTGGCAGCCCCCTTAATGCAGAAGAGGTAATAAAAGATCTGGGGACCCAGGTAGATAGTAATCTCTCCTTTGACAATCATATTGCCAAAGTAGTTAGGAAATCCTTCTATGTGGCCCATCTAATTACTAAAGGGTTCACATTTAGAAATAAAGAGGTTATAGTGCCTCTCTACTCATCACTCATCAGACCCATAATAGACTACAATGCCCCATTTGGGATGTTCCTCACAAGACACTTCCAACATCTGCAAAGACCACAAAAGTATCTCACCAAGAGGATTACTGGCCTCAAACATATGTCCTATGCAGCCCGACTGAAAAAAACTCCGGCTGTACTCAGTGGCATGTCGCTTACTCAGAGGTGATCTCTGCCTGACTTACAAAGCCATGTCCAACTCAGAATTGATGGACATGCTCCACCTAAAAAAATCCAAGTCACTGCGAGCCATGCACTCTAGTGAGCTAAATCTCACCACAGCAATAAATAGAACATGCTGGAGGGTAGATTCCTGTCACAGAACTCCCCATGCTTTGGAACAAAATTCCTAACTACATTAGGCAGAGCCCCTCACTAACACTCTTCAAGAGAAACATTGACGAGTGGATGGGTAACAGAAAATACACCCCTGGGTATCACTTCATTGGCTTTGCTTGACAGAGGATCAGTTAATTAATCAATGGGATGGTGAAAGCCGACACACTCTGGCTAGGCATATAAATGCCCTCAGGCAGATAGCCTAGTACCTACCTATGAACCTGTGAACCTATAATAATAGAATGAGTTCATATAATATTTAAGCACATATTAAATACTGTTTATATTGCTATATAAATGTTGTAAAAAGGCAAAGCATTTTACCTTACTTTTGCTTATAGGTTCATAGGTTCATAGGTTCATACTAGGCTATCTGCCCTGGGGCATTTATAAGCCTAGCCCAAGTGTGTTTGGCTTTCGCCACCCTTTGATTTGAGTTTGCTGTGCCCTTTTTAAGGTTAGATTACTGTGCCTCTGTCTAGTAGTGACACAGAAGTAATTACCGTGGTAAACCTACGATCTCCCATCCACTCATCAAGATTCCTCTTAAAGAGAGTCAGTGAGGTGCTCTGCCTAACATGGACTGGAATTCTATTCCAGAGTGAAGGGAGCCTCTGGGTTATGAATCTGTCCCTCCAGCATGTTCTATTTATTTCTGTGCTGAGGCTCAAGTCCCTTGAGCGTGTGGTTTTGAGGGATTTAGATTTTCTGAGGTGGAGCATGTCCATTAATTCTGGGTTGGACATAGCTTTGTATGTCAGGCATAGATCGCCATAAAGTAGGCGGTATGCAACTGAGTAGAGGTCATACCTCTCAACCTGGAAAAATCAAAAATCTGGACAAGGCCCGCGAAAAATAGGTACAAATCTGTACACTGATTAACATAAAATTTGCATACATAATTTTGTAACCCCACCCACACCAATGGAATTGTGGGATACCAACATTCAGATGCAAACTGAAGAAGAGACAACCAAAATATGGCCCCAGAGCCCCCCTGCAGCCATTCCAGTGTCCCATTACCTGGCTATTTCGCTCCATTTACCATAAACACTAATGTACATACTGCTTTACTTCTACAATGATTACTTGGATTTTATTTTACATTTTATAGCACAAACACTAACAGACATCTGCTAAACAAAGCAATACAGTTTCACATTGAAAATAGACTTAGCATTAAAACTTCTCTGCCCTTAAAACTCACATTAATTTTAACAGACTTGAAGTACACATCCAAAGAAAAATGCAGCATCTGGCCAGTGGCAGATAAAGATTAATTTTGTGCTGTTTTCAAATCATAGGCCCCTTTGCACACAAAACAAGAAACATACACATGTTCTTTGATACACCTTCCTGACTTTAAATTATATTCCTTGTATAATACAGCACACTTGTTAGAGCACATTTTAAATTTATTGTTTGAACATTTTTCCAGTAAGCACAGAAATAAAATGCATGAACCAATAATGACAAAACTGCCCAATTCAGAATATTTCCAACATAAAAGTCTGCTCAAACATCTACAATCCACCAGTATCAGTAAAATGCACAATCTCTGCAGAAGTAAAAGTCATCAAAATAATTCCACATTAAAGAGATCTGTAACTAATTAAGAGGTTGTTGCTAGCAAACAACTTTATATTTCATTGTTTTATCTACAAATAAAGTGCCTATTGTCCTTGAGAAATAAATTGCCTATGTTACATAAAAAGATAAGCTAGTAATATTGCAATAGGGAATGGAGTGGCATCATTTCACTGCTGTTCTGACTTACCTCATAGCAACAGTACATACATCAATCATTTGAAAAATGATTGCACCTAACCTGTCCTCCAGATATTACTCATTCAAGCTGAAGTGTCTTCACACTGTGCAGTTACATTCTGTATAGCAAAATGCAGCAAATAACAAACTACTAATATACTTATCTTACTGCTAACAAAGAAAGTTGACCTTGGGGCAAACTGTTCTGTGCCTGTGTGGATATATACCAACTCAGTCTTGCAAAGCAGACACAAAGATTCATTATACTTCAAGACTCAGGCTAAGATCTGGCACTTTTGAATCATACAAGTTACAAACAATGTTAAGAATTTCCCTTAAATGGCTACAGAATGGGGTAATGTAGACATTATTTAGCTTTTCCCATTTAGTATCCTAGTTCCAAGCTTTACAAACTGTTTAGTTGCTATTACTTACCTAGGGCAAATGTATACAAATCTCAGCACCTTGCACCATATCTACAGTGTGGGAGCTTTGCTTCTAATCTATGGGTTTATACAGCTGCATTTTTGTTTAGCAGGTCCACAGTTCTGTCTGTGCTTCTGTACCTATTGTCTTCTGCTTTCATATGGTGCTGCCAGCAATCACTATACCATAAAATTGCACACTTCTTTTGTGTTTCTGGACTGGAAATAAATTACTCAAATCTGTGTAATCCACACCTTTGCATCCCCTTTGCAGTATTTGGTCTCTAATATGCAGACCCTACACATAACACAGAAAGAAATCCATGACCCTTTTAGTGAAGTGCTCTCGAAGAAAAGTTCCAACGAGAAGGGGAAAAACTTCAAAGTTCAATAGAAAATGCATATGCCATGCCAACTAAAGTGGATACAAAGCTCAAGCACTACATTTACGAACTAAACCAACTTAGTAAGACAAACTTGACATCTGGCCTTCAGAAAACCACCTGAACACTCACTAAAAAAAAGTAAGCCCAATAACTCTGTAGCTTAATGGCTCATGTCACACACTGCTACTAGATGCGATAGATTAATACACATTCTGCGACTGCGAGCTGCTTTCAGATTATACATTATTACCTGTTACATTCAAAATATAATTTAGCTTTAGCGGCTAAAGCGTGGACAATTACAAATATTCCTGTCCAGAAATCTAGAACAGAGCTGACTTCACAAGATGCGGATGGCCAGATGAGTCAATGTGGTCAGAAGGTGATACATACTAGGTCAGATTGCAGAGTTTGAGTTATATGGGTTATGGTTGACACTGGCTGCTTTATAAATACTATGAACTGCAAGTAGGGAACACGGAACTTACTGTACATATTCCATCAATACAGTTTGCAAAAAAAAAAAACAATGATAGTTACATCTACGTTGAAAATGCTGTAGATGGCATGAGTAGTTATATCAGAACCCTCACCCAGCACTACTAACATCACTGTTTCAAATTCAGTTATCATAACTGGAGAGGCAGAAGCATAAAAGCACACTTACCAAAATCAAACCAAACAAGCCGATTTTATAAACTGTAAGGATTTCCTAGCTGTAACGAGTCCAGTAAAGCTTTCACGTCTGTTAAGTCCCCAAATGCCAAACAAGCCGATTTCCTTGCAAACCTTTCTGACTGTTACTATACTGAGTGCTAAAAGATGATTTCCCGCTCGCTCGCATTTGCAGATTTGTAGCTGGAAGCTCAATTCCGACTGGCTGATAGCCCTGATGGAGCTGACGTCATCGCACACGTGATGACGTCAGCTCTGAAAGCGCCGAAATTTGAAAATGGGAAAAAAAAAAGACAAAAATCGGAATTGAAGGGGTGCCACTCAGGAATCGTGGCACCCCTTCATTTGGACCCCAAAACTCGGTAAAAACCGAGTAAATCGGTATGGTTGGGAGGTATGGTAGAGGTGGAGTTTTTTTAACCGGGCAGCATATGGGATCTGTTGGAGTCCCTTGATCCTCTTTGTGAGGTACTTTTGGGGTCTTTCAAGTTGCTGCAGGTGTCGGGTAAGGTACATCCCAAATGGCGCATTTTATTCGATGATGGGCCTGATGAGGGATGAATAAAGGGGCACTATTACCTCACTTGATCTAGATGTGAATCCTTTCGTGATAAGGTGGGCTATGTAGAAGGTCTTTCTAACCACTTTGGCGATGTGGTTGTTGAAGGAGAGATTGCTATCAACTTGGGTCCCCAGGTCCCTAATTACTTCTTCTGTACTTAATGGGTTACCACCTATGTGGTAATTTGTGGGCACTTTGTTTTTACCAAAGGGTATGACTATACACTTTTTGGCATTTAGCTTTAGGCCATGGCTCTTGCACCAGTTATCCATCTCTGTGAGACCTTTTTGGAGGATGTTCGTGTCAGCTGGAGAGTCAATTATGGCGCCGAGTTTGCAGTCATCTGTGAACTTGGTCAGCTGTAGTCCTCCCGTGTTGGCCTGTACCTCGGAAAAGTATATGCCAAACAAGAGAGGTCCCAGAACAAAGCCTTGTGGGACACCACTTGTAACCAGTTTCGAGTCTGACATGGCTCCGGCAATTCTGACTCTGTGGGTTCTGTCTTTGAGCCAGTTAGCAACCCATATGCAAATATATTTTCTTGCCTGCATCACCTGTAGCTTGTTGATGAATAATAGCAAGTAGTAACAAGGATATACAAGTATAATCTAAATGGATCAAAGAAAAAGCAAAAAAGATGAATATCTATTTGTCCTTTCGTTTCTTCTTCTTGCCAGCAGCTTTCCATCCATTTTTTTTGCTTGTCTTTCAGTGAACTGTTGCTCTATTCCATTTCTTCTGTTTGATCTAAAATGTTTGATTTTAAGAAGGATATGAGTAAGTCGACTGTTTGGAAGGCTTTAGTTCCTTCTGTAAGAAAAACTTTGTCTGGCTGGGAATTATAACTGTACTTTAATCTGTTTCTTCTTCAATTCTTTTATCAAGGAAAAAAACTCTTTTCTTTTCAAAATAACAGTTGAAGAATAATCATTATTAAACCATAGTGTACTCTCATTGAATTTAATCGGTGAATTTGACCAAACAGTTTAGTTCCTTATCTTGACAGGAAAATAAATCTCACAATTATGGATCTCGGGTTTGCATTTTTTTTTTCATGATGAAGGAACCACAAGGGACCTATGAACTCTTTCAATAACGTATGATAAAGATTCTGGTAAATTTAAAGTCTTAGAGAGTCAAGATGTGAGGAAATTAACCATATTGTCTCCTTCTATTTTTTAGGCAGTCCATAGATTCATATATTCTTCCTTCTAGATCTGTTTTCAAGAGCATCTATTTTATTTAGTAAAGATGTATTTTGTTTTAATAAAAAAATAATATTGTACTCTTCTTCTGAAAGTTTACCTTCTAAATCATTGAGTGCCTCTTCCATACTTGTGATCTATGTCTTCTGCTGCATTATTTTTTCATGTAACTGTTCCATTTGTTTTCTGCATTTTTCTTTGAAACTATCTAGCTTATTATCCATTTTATCTAGTTTTTTTTTAAAGATCTCGTATGTTAATAAGAAGTGATTGTAGCTTCTTCTTTAATGATAAGGTCTGTGAGTACGTTTTGGAGTAAATCATTATGAAGAACAGACGAGACCCCTTCTGCTTGAATGTTGCCAGGAATTAAAAAAAAAAAACATATATTTTGAATATAGTCTTTCAGAATCCTGAAAAGAAAATAATCTTCCAAGTTGAAGAGTTCATGGTATCAAAAAACTGATAATTCCTGTCAGACATATACCTCAAATATCAGAGCTGAGAAACTGAGCTGTTAGCCTGCCATCATCTTGGCCATGCCTTTGGCTCTGTTTTCAAGGTCATTTGTCACCTACTGTAACCAAAGAAAATGCATTTGTAACTCCTGGATCTATGCTGACTGCTGGACCATGACCAAATGTGCTCAATGACGTCTTTATGTTGCTAAGATAATGACACTTCAGTTATACCCAGCTGAGTTTCACGGTAAGCAAACGGTGACTCTATTTCTACTGTATCCTTTGTCACATTCTTCATCAGGCCTGCAAGACATTTTAGACTCATGTAGGGCTTTGACTTTTACAGTGACCACAAGGATCTTATATTCTTTATTGAAAGTAACTCTTAGTGTCAGGTTCATTCACAGTAATACAAGAAAGCATAATTTCTACAGGAGGAGTGTCCTGCAAGTATTGTGTAGAATTTGAAATATGTTGTTGGGCATTACAACAGAACAATCAACATCCTCATGAATGCTGCTCAGCTATGCAAACCACCACAGATCATTAAATGCAGTTCTAGTCCTGCATTAGCACTATATTATTCTGTACCAGTTTCCTACAAAAAAGTGATGCTTTCATTTTATAAGCAAATGTAGTCCTTTGATGAGAGCAATCACAAAAAGTTCCATTCTTGTTAATCAAAAATGACAAAATAAAACACATTCAGCAACAAAGAAACACTTTTTGTTTTTGCATTGTCGCTATCATCCAAACTACCTCAGCTTATATATACTGACTTTATGGTCACACAACAATGAGGAAAACTAGACTCTCGCAGATGACTGCAAGCTTGGCGCCATAATCGACTCTCCAGCTGACACAGGCATCCTCCAAAAGGGTCTCACAAAGACGGATAACTGGTGCCAGAGCCATGGCCTTAAGCTAAATGTCAAAAAGTGCATAGTCATCCCCTTCGGGAAAAACAAAGTGCCCACAAATTACCACATAGGTGGTAATCCATTAAGTACGGAAGAAGTAATTAGGGATTTGGGGACCCAAGTAGATAGAAACCTCTCTTGACAATCACATTGCCAGAGTGGTTAGAAAGACCTTCTATATAGCCCACCTTATCACGAAGGGGTTCACATCTAGAAAAAGAGAGGTTATTGTGCCCCTCTACTCATCACTCATCAGGCCCATAATTGAATCCAATGCCCCATTTGGGATGTACCTTATCCGACACCTGCAGCAACTGGAGAGGCCCCAAAAGTACCTCACCAAGAGGATCAAGGGACACAAACAGATGCCCTATGCAGTTTGGCTAAAGAAACTCCAGCTCTACTCAGTTGTTTACCGCCTACTCAGAGGTGATCTATGCCTGACGTATAAAGCCATGTCCAACCCAGAATTAATGGACATGCTCCACCTCAGGAAATCCAAATCCCTTAGAGCTACATGCTCCAGGGACTTAAACCTCAGCACAGAAATAAATAGGACATGCTGGAAGGACAGATTCATATCCCAGAGGCTGCCCTCACTCTGGAACAGAATCCCAGTCCATGTTAGGCAGAGCCCCTCACTGACCCTCTTCAAGAGAAATCTTGACGAGTGGATGGGAGATTGTAAGTTCACCCCTGGGATCTCTTCTGTGTCCCTGCTAGACAGGGGCACAGTAAGCTAACCTTAAAAGGGCTATCTTCTGTGACCTACTCTACAGAGGCACAGTAAACTGATCTAAAAGGGTGGCAAAAGCCAAACACACTCTGGCTAGGATTGTAAATGCCCCAGGGCAGATAGCCTAGTATAAACCTATGAACCTATAAACCTATGAATGGTTGGTTAAAGTGATTTTCAACAATGTTAGTTCACAAGAACCTGGTGAAAATGAATTAAATGGATCCCTATGTGGCACATATAACTACTTTGGAATCATTAACCATTTTTATGCAGCCAAAACACATGAAGCTATATTAGAAAAGCAGAGGATGTTGTACAACAAAACACCTCATGCATACTGTTTACTTTCTTCATGTCAGACAATTTATGTAAAATATATATATATATATATATATATATATATAGAGAGAGAGAGAGAGAGAGAGAGAGAGAGAGCAATGTACATTACAGGTCAGTTGTCATACTAGTACAACTAATTTTGGAACTGCCATGCTTATTTGTTTATTTCTATTTGATAACCATGTAGGTGGACTTGTATACAGACCCTTTTCAGCTACAACCTGGGCACAGATAGGCAAACATAAAAGCAGAGAATACAACTGTGTTACAGATATGAAAACCCTCATTTACAGGAGATATACACATTAAGTAATAGTTTGGTTGTGTTATACACAAATATTTACACTGAACTGTTAAAATGCATAATTGTAAATACAAGGAAGAGTAGAAGGTGTATCTGAGCTGTAGAGAAGGAAGTGACTGGACAGACAGGAACAGATAGTAGAGATGTTAGCTTTTGTCTATAAAGCATTTACATGCAGAGTCATCATGGAGTTGTCCTGAAAGAGATTTTGAAGTCCTCTTAAGTCAAGGGTGATATTATTCTACACAGCAGGTTATTGCCTGAAAAAAGACTCTTTTACCTACAAATATTTTAAACAATGTTCTGCTCAAGGAGAAGTGTTTGGGTTGGAAATTTCTTAGTAGTTATCTTATGGGAAGAAAACTTTTCTGTGGAGGCAAAAGCGTTAATCTATTATTTATTTTATTTATTTATTTTACATTTGTTTACTGAGAAAGTCCAACTGGGCACATTAATACAGACAATGTAAAGTACATCAAAATACATATTAATTAGCTAAGCCAATAGCTGGAGCTCAGTAATGGGAGCCACTTCAGCTTCTGTATAAGAAGGCAATGGTGAGTATGAGGAGCCACAAGAAGGGTGAATATGCAAATTTTATTTTCAACAATTGGTAGTTATTTTTGTTTGTTTTGTTTTGTTTTAGGAAAAACTGAAGGGTAGGAGAGGTACACCAAATTCTAGATTAGGAAGAACATCTCTCTCCAGGGGTAATCTATAAGATAAATGAAGCCATGAAATTTGGTGGCATAGTTTTTACTTGAGAAAGGACTTTATTCACACTATTATCTGTGTGGGAGGAGAAAGCAAAAGAATAGTTCATGGTAAGACTTAAAAAATTATATTCAGTGACTGAAAGTATAATATTATTTTGGTTGTCAAATACAGTAATTGTTGGTAATTGAGGACATTTGCAGAATGAGAATATTATGACATTTGTATTTATTATATATATCAATTGTTTGCAGAGGCCCTTTGGCATAAATTAGATGGACAGTCACAGGGATTGCAAGTTAAAATGGTATTTATTAGATTGAAGCAGTAAACTGTCATCAACATACAGAACAATGTTTAATAAGGGAGCATTGCCATGGAGATAACTGCAGAAAAATTGAGAAGAGTAAGTGTGAAGAGACCTAATCTTGAGTTCACATAGCGACTTCATCTTGTTTTTGACACAGTGGAGACAAATTCTATCACAATATCATTCTATTAGACACACACACACACACACACACACACACACACACACACACACACACACACACACACACACACACACACACACACACACACACACACACACACAAACACACAAAACCACAGACAATTGAGACGATCACAAGTTCAGCTTTGCAGAATCTCTGTGATGTTGGATGGGGAAAGACCAATAAAACGACATGGTCACAAGCACAACAAATTAATCACAGAGCACTCGATAGACATACCAGTGCTGTGAGACATCAGGTCTAGCAGAAGTACCACTGTACTGCAGAGCTGTGTTTGTGCATTATAATCTCACATTGAATTTTCATCTCATGTTTCTCATAAAACTACATTTCACCAGACTTGGGTTCTCAGGTGTCCACTGAAAAATTACAGTTATGGCAAAGGATTCTTACTATGGAGGTATAAAATGACATAACAGTACTCAGTGGATAGAGACTGGGGTATAAGGTAGGCTTGCATCTTATCAGACACCTCAAACAGGGCATTTCTTATGACAAAATGCAAGTCTGCAGGATAACCCATATCCAATACTTTCAGTCAATGAACAAGACTATTCAAATATTTCCAAAACAGCGTATTATTCTGTGCCATATTAACAACTCTAAGATGCTACATCATACTTTTTTGCAATATATAAAATAATGTTAGAACACACTTTTCTCTTAAAGGTCAACTAATATGAAGATATGCACATAATTTGGATATTCATCCTACAGCCTAATATCATATTATCAGATGAAAATGAGTTCCAAATGTTAATACATATTTTTCTAAAATATCTACATTAACCTGGCTTTAAAATACTTTTAACTAAGTGTTCTTCCATAAACAGGTATATTACCTTTCAAACTTAAGAGAAGAAATATACAATCTTAATAGAAAAACATCATTGAAATGACTTTTTATTTGTTTATTGGTCATTCTACGAGTTAATGCAAAATAAATTCCATATGATTCACGTTCTTAGCCATTTCAAGCTCAGCTTTAATGCATTAATGTATTTTTAAAAGACCAGTAAGCCACAAAAAAGTGCATTATAAATATTTTGTTGTGTACGTTAAAACAGCAATATTTCAAGCCTTCATCAAGAAGCAGGAAATTCATTTAACAGCAAGAAACTAAAAATGAAGCACCCCTGTTGACCTGAAAATTATGATATGAAACAAATGCCCTAATTTTTATTATTTTATTTTTTTGCATTTCACTGCATAAGCTAAATGAGATTACATGAGCAGCATGAAAAGAATACTATTCAAAAATAAAGAAAGAAATTATGCTAGTTTATGTGAAAAATAAAGCTACATCTTACTGTCAGAATAAATGCAAGTGAGCTGGGATTTCTGCTTTTGAGAAATGTAATTTGCAATAGTTGCTGTGAAAAATCTGATTGGTTTTCCTCAGGAGTTCTGTAGTGCAACAGAAATGAGGCATTTTCATTACATCTGTATACCATAAATGTACACACATATGTATCCACACGCAGCACATCCCATTCCACATATCATTGACTTTAGCTACTTGTTTTCAGTTTTTTTCCACATCCAAAGACATATACTAGGTGAATGACCAATCATTTAAACACACACATGCACACACACACACACACACACACACACACACACACACACACACACACACACACACACACACACACACACACACACACAAACACATACACGAACACATACACACACACACAAACACACAAACACACACACACACACGCACGCACACCACAAAAATATTCTTGTTCACTCATCACCGATTATAGCTAATTCTAGAGTAATCATGTCCAGATGTGGGACATAGTGGTGCAGCCACATTGCACTTGTTTGATAAGGGACTGATGTGCAAAGTCTGTATGTTCTTCCTATATCCTTGTTGACTTTTGCTACTTGTTTTAATTTTTTCCACATCCAAATACGTACACTAGGTGAATGACCAATCATTTAAACTGCATGCAGGTGTGTGTGTGCTTGTGTGTGTGTGTGTGTGTGTGTGTGTGTGTGTGTGTGTGTGTGTGTGTGTGTGTGTGTGTGTGTGTGTGTGTGTGTGTATGTGTTTGTGCCTCTTGCATTAGACTGCTATCCTATGCAAAATACTTTTTCGGCATTATATATGCTAAGTGTTGTGATAGGCTTTGGCCCCACCTTCACTCTGATTTTGAATAGACCAAGAGGGAGTAAATGCCAAAAAAATGAATGAATAGATGAATGGAATTAGAATGCATTGTGATTTATGTTTCTTGTTCCATAACACTTCTAGTCAATGTGTGGTCTTAGAACAGAAACAACAATACAGTGTGATAACATTAATATACTCTTCTTCTCAGACTGGCAGCATCTAACAAACTTCTTTTAACAGATTCATAGGTTCATAGATTCATAGTTATGTACTAGGTTAATGGCCCTGGAGCCTTTAAAAGCCTAGGCCCAAAAAATAACCAGGCACAGTGCCAACTGATGTTAGTTCATAGTGCCCCTATCCAATAGGGCAAATGGAATGATCCCTGGAGTGAACATTCTGTTACCCATCCACTTGTCAAGATTTCTCCTGAAGGTGGCCAGCAAAGTGCTCTGCTTGACATGAATGAGAAGCTTATTCCAGAGTAACGGCAGTCTTTGGGAGATGAACCTGTTCCTCTAGCATGTTCTGTTAATTGTGGTAATGAAATTGTGATCTCTGGAGCATGTGGCGGGGAGGGGTTAGGATTTCTTTAGGTGTAGCATTTCAAGTAGGGCTGGGTCAGCCATGGCTTTGTAAGTCAAGCAGAAATCACCACTAAGTAGACGATAAGAGACTGAGAACAGCTGAAGTTTCTTAAGTCTGTCCATGTAGGACATGTGTTCATGCCCTAGGATCCTTTTTTTGAGGTACTTTTGTGGCCTCTCCAGCTGTTGTAGGTGTCTGATCAGGTATATGCAAAATGGGGCATTATATTCAATGACTGGTCTAATGAGGGGTGAGTAGAGAGGGATGATGACCTCTTTCTTCCTGGATGAGAAAGCTTTGGTTATAAGATGTGCCACGTAGAATGACTTTCTGACCACAGAGGTAATGTGGTTATTGAAGGTGAGGTGGCTGGTGACCTGGGTGCCCAGATCTCTTATGGCCCCTTCAGTGTTCAGTGGGCTCCCATCATCATGGTAATTTGTGGGAACTCAGATTCAACTAATATAGTTTAATCCTGATCTCTGGACACTGCCATTGTGGGGTTTCCTTTTTGTACCCACATTGATAATGCTTAACACAGGTCTTCCTGTTGCTTTCAACTATCTCAAAGGCCTGATATTTGAATTAGCTACTATAACTACATATTTACACACACACACACACACACACACACACACATATATCTATTTATCTATCTATATATATATATATATATATATATATATATATATATATATATATATATACTAAATTTATGAATCTATCTGCCTATCTATATATATGGGTCCCTCTAACTTTGTTGAAAAATACTTTAGTTGACATTTGTTTAATTAACATAATTTGGTTGACTAAGCAGATGGTTGGCAGGTATGTGAGACTGATAATCCCTGGGTAGGGGAATATACCCTTTTCCTTGGGGATTGTATGATATCAGAGTTAGAATATTTAATTTACAGGAGGTGTGGGGGAGCATATAGATATCTCCCAGCAAAAAATTACGGTTTATTTTTTTTTCTTTTACTTACTGTAGTTTTTATTATATATATATATATATATATATATATATATATATATATATATATATATATATATATATATATATATATATGGTGAAAGGGGGCTTAACACCCTGCAAAAAATGATGACATGATGCTGAGATTAATTCTCAGTGCATGTGTAATAATGTGTCAACATGCATAATGTTGACTAATTTGATTTGACTTTATGAGGTCCCTCTCACGAGGTTGAGCAAGGAGAAAGTCAAGGTCCATTGCTTACCAGGGGCTAGGATCCACCACATTATGCACACACTCAGATCATTGGACCACAAGTACCAGTATGACTCAGTCATAGTCGATGTGGGTGTAAATGACGTGAGACTTACCTCTCTAGACTATATGAAGAGAAACATCATGGGGCTCAAGGAATATATGTCTCAGACTGGTATGAGCCTACCATTGAGCAATATTTTATCTTCACAAAGGATGATGGCCCAACATGAACAAAAGTTGACTAATTGTAATAATTGGATTAGTTTCTTTTGTCATTTTAAGGGGGTGCAATATTTGTCAACATTGAAGAATATGGTCACATCAAAAATAAATATACCTCAAGGCTGGTCAAACAGACAATGTACCTGAGCTTGTCTATGTTCAAATCACTACAGGAAAAATCTAGTATCACTTCCTTGCAAGTTATACGTGTCTCTTTATGACCCCAGGAAACCCATACCATGTGTTTAAACTTATTGGAAACACTCATCATCTAACCAAATACCATAGTCATGGGTAACTTTAATTACCCCACTGTAAACTGGGAATCTTATATGACACCAAATGTACAGGCACAGAGATTCCTGGATTTTGTAATCACAAACTCCCTGCACCAAATCGTCAATACACCAACCAGGGATGCAACCATACTGGATCTGATCTTCACTAATATAGGAGAGTGCTGCACACTCCCTACTGTAATGTCTTCCCTGGTGAACTCAGACCACAGAAGGGTCTCTTTTGAAGTAAAAATAAAACCTGGACCCCCAGCTAAACCTGGAATATTCAAGAGCTACTCTAAGGCTAACTTCCTGCTATTGAGTGATAACATGCCAAAATTTAAAGCCCCCATAAACCCTGACAACACTGCTGTCTATACAAAACTGTTCACAGAAACCCTGTACAAGCATGTTAATAGCTGCATAGAGGCAGCTGTTCCCACCAGGAGCAAGTACAGAACTAACTCAAAAAACAAGCTACAATGGAAGACAAAAGAAAATCATGGCAAAAAGTAGGAGCTGCAGCACCCAGCAAGATAAAAGCACTCTCATCAAACTAAACAAACACCTCAGAGGACAAATAAAGCCTATCAAAGCCACATTTGAGGCACATTGGCCTCCCAGGCCAAGGACAGCAACAAGGCATTCTCTAGCTATATCCACAACCTCAAAGACAATACACAATTGTGTGCAGAGTTCATTGTAAATCAAGCCACCTATACTGAGCCAGAAGATATAGCAAACCTACTGGCCAACATATTCAGCTCCAACTTCACCCCTCTCTTCCCCTCAACCTTCCCTCAGGAAATACCAACAAATATAACTCCTCCTGCTATCACTAGAAAATAGGTCCTTAATGCTCTCTCTAAGGCCACAGGCACTGTGTCAATGGGCTCAGAAAATATCCCAGGATGCCTTCTAAATAGCATGAAACATGACCTATCAGGGTCTCTGGAATTAGTATTTAACTGTAGCCTCCAAAGAGTCTTCATACCTCATGAATGGAGAACAACAACATCATGGCTCTGCATGAAACTGGGCCATCTACAGACCCCGGAAACTATAGACCAATAAGTCTCATTAGTCTTATATGTAAAGCCACGGAACAAATTATCATGGAAATGATCAGTAGTGATATACTAAACCTCCAGACAGTGGACCCAACCCAGTTTGGTTTCATCAAGGGCAGAGCATGCCTACTTAACCTGGTGGACTTCTTTGAGAAGGTCGTCAAAGCAATGGATGAGAGCAAAATGGTTCTCACTGCCTACCTTGATCTGGCCAAGGCATTTGGCACAATACCCCACTCGGGCATTGTTGACAAACTTGAGACGTTAAAAAACCCATATGTCACACGGTGGAAAGGCAACTGGCTCACAGACGGGACCCAGGAGGTTAGGACTGAGAAGTCCACCTGTATATAGAGGCCAGTCACAAGTGGTGTCACTCAGGGATCGGTCCTTTCACAGCTCCTTTTTGGCAGTTACTTCAACAAAGTCAAAGCCAATGTCACTGGTCTCTGATTGACTAAATTGCAAATAATTACGAATTAGGAGCTGTCATTGACTCCCACACTAACACAAATGTTCTCCAGGAAGGGTTGACACAGGCAAACAACTGGTGTCAGAACCATGGGCTAAAACTAAATGCCAAGAAATGCATAATGGTATCCCACTAGAAGTCATCCACCTCTGGTAACTATCATTTTGACAACACACCCATTAGAGTTGATCCAGAAGTCAAGGACTTAGGGACACATATAGACAGTAATCTAGCCTTTGACCATCAATTGTCTACAGTAGTGAGGAAATCATTCTATGCTGCACAACTTATACACAAAGTTATGGCATCTAACTCCAGTGAAGTCATTGTTCCACTGTATTTGCCA